>NC_069501.1:713303338-713585838 GCF_027579735.1 Bombina bombina | reverse complement strand
CCATTTCGCGCTTCCGGTGTTAGTTTTTCTCAGCCCTTGGATTTTGTGCAATATGGAGCTTATCGCCACCATTTTGCACGCATAAGGTGGCTTTTAAGAAACTTGCAATGGCAGCGCTATGGAGGGTGAAATAACGCAACTTTTGTTGCGTTCGTTTCACACCCTTTATAGAGCAAAACTTGTAATCTAGGTGAGTGTTATATAAATATACTTTTTACCTCTGTGATTACCTTGTATCTAGGCCTCTGCAGACTGCCCCCATTATCTAAGTTCTTTTGACAGACATGCATTTTAGCCTATCAGTGCAAGGTAACTCCACTTGCGTGAGCACAATGTTATCTATATGACACACATGAACTAGCGCTGTCTAGCTGTGAAAAACTGTCAAAATGCAATGAGATAAGAGGCAGTTCAATGGCTTAGAAATTAGCATATGAGCCTACCTAGCTTTATCTTTCAACAAAGAATACCAAAAGAACAGGAAAGTTTAATTTTAACTAGACTGCCCCTTTAAGGATAGGGAGATGAGTAAGCTTTAGTTTAAAAATAAATACTTAGGAATTTATAGAAATAGGACCAATGGAAGAGATTCAAAAGCCTGGAAAACTTTTAAAATAAATTTAGATGAATGTAGCTTCCATGTGGACCAAAACAAAGAATAATTGGATGCTAATTCAGCCATTGTTTCCACTAAATGAATAGTTGTTAACCTTGTCTTATCTTTAAAGAAGCAATAACCCAACAACATGACACTAAAATGTTAACAAAATTACGACTGGCATCTTAATTGACAAAGTACATAGCTTCTTCTATCAGCCTAAACCACTGTATTTATGATCCAGGGGACGAAGCTGGACAACTAAGGCCTGTAGCGGCGGCATCTATACAGGTAGCGCACCCCTCCTGGGCCACCATGGTATCTAGCCAGAATGGAGCACATCCAATAAATAATAGACTCTCTCAGGCTTATACTACCGATAAATTCGGTCATAAACTGCCGATCAGCACGACATACAAAAGTGGTGACACAGAACTTACCTACAGCCATGTGGATTGACAATCTCTCCGATATCCTGGACCTTCATTTTACAAAAATAGAAGCCATGTTTCAAGTACTGATAGACAAACTGCCTTCAGAGCAAGATATACAAATCCTGATTGACAAACTCACTCCTGCAAGATTTACTGAACCGCTCACGCAACATCGGAAGAAACCTGAGGTGGCATCACAGAATACAGAGAACTCCCTATCTAATACTATGCAGGACAGAAAGAACAAGACATCAAACACCACCATAAAAGCAATGATCACACCAACATCAATAGAAAACGAGCGCGATACCAAGGAAGATCCAGACTGGCAGAACTATCATGTAATCTGCTTCTCTTATAATTCAAAAGCAGCATTGAGGGGAAGCTTTGCCAAATACCCTAAGATGGCACAGAAGAAAATGTCATTCAACCTTCTGAATAGCACCTTGCATGAAACCTCAGCACCTACTCCTAATGGCAAGTGAAGCACATTTTCTTCCACAGCACTGCCCTCAGAGCCTGATGGACTGACATGCTGGTCCCGGTGGACAGAGTCGGCATGGCTGCTTTGGGAGCTTGGGGGGGGGATTCCCAGAGGGCTGCGGACTTAGACACACCATGCCTCCTAATAAACAGCACTGAACCAGACAGTAAATTAGATCCCACTCCAAGGACAAGGACTCTTAATACACCATCAGATCCAGAAGGGAGAGCCTCTCTTTTTGCAGACACCGGGACTCGGTTCTATACTCGAGCAAACAGAGTGAATGCAAGACGCGCATATAATGAACCATAAACCTCAAACCTTAGTTCAAAGCATATTAATGGACTGATTGTGATGATATATGCTGTGTAATCTGTTCGAAAATAGTTTAAGTCCAAAAGGCATTTGGCTAATAAATCCGTAGTATGGGTTTAGATATCTTAATAGTAACTACTAATAATCCAGGCTCACATATACGGCTTTGACAGCTAAAGTCTCTTTTATATAAATCAGATATATGCACCTTTCTCCTTGTCCTGCGGCTGGCGGCCGAAGTTGCATTGAGGATAGACCACAACACCATGATTACTATGCAGAGCCGGTGCCGGAATGAGTAAAATACCGGCAATGTAAAAGCCGTTTTTTTTATTTGAACTCTGCTAGCGCCAGTGATGTAATTTAATAATCGTCTATATCATTCTTAAGATCTGCCTGAGGCTGCTGATGCTGACAGTTGTGTCTGTCCAATAATTTCAATCCAAGATGATATCCATCCATGAGCAGTGCTGTCTGCGAGCGTTCGTGTGTCACATGCCTGACTGTGGGTGTGGCTGACACTGACCGGCTGTGCGCGCTGCTTCATACAGACTCAAGAAGACTTGCTAAGTAGGATACTCATACTGCTTAGGACTATGAGGAGACAAGTGGACAGGTTAATTATTAAACTATGCAGTGTACTACATTGTTTGCAAAAAAAGCAAATCATGTTTTATTTTAATGGATTGGTTGTAGCTCCCTAATATTAATGGCCTTGGGCATAAAAGAGGCTTCTTAGCGTTTTAAGTGTATTTTACTTACTCATAAACCATATTAAGCAATGTCAAATCCCCTCCTTGTTAAAAAAGCATCCATCTGCTTAGAACTCAGAGGGCAGAGGGGGGTATAACTGTACATTTTATTTATTTATTTATTTATATATATATATATATATATATATATATATATATATATATATATATATATATATAAAATTTACAAGATTATTTTATCCAGCTAGAATAAAACATCACAAATGCATTAATGAAAGAGAATTCCCAATACAAAAGACAAAGATGTTTTTTTCTTATCAGATGCAAAGAAAATAAATGTACATTAGTTTATGAATTACTGTTGTCATATGCTTATAAACTACTAGGGGCATGTTACATTGAGTGTATCTGCCTCTTTTTTGGCCCACCTTTTTTGTGACCACGCCCATTTGGGGCTCCGTCCTGCCCATGGCCGGTATTTTTTTGAGGAAAAGGTGGCAACCCTAACCCCTAAGGGCATAAAAAGCTGTCTGAACCCTTGAGAATTTTATAAGAATAGTGAGCCCTTATATCCAAACACCTATAACACCTCATTATAATCTAGGGACACATTTATAAAATGTCTTAATTTGTGGGTTGTTGAGCATCAAGCTCCACATAGCAATGTTTAAAAGAAATAGTGTAATCTTTAAAGATTGATTACTACATATAAGTTTAAAACAGTTTATTTAGAAATGTTAGCAAGTTGGCATAGAGTTATTTTGGTAAGATGGTTGTGTATTAGATTCTTGCTACTGCATTCATTTTCTCAAAGAGAAGAGAGTACAGTAATTCCTCTTACTCACTGGCTAAGTTTAATAAGCAAACAGGATGCATTTTTTTTTCTTTCCTTTTTTCTTTGTTTTATATATGTTTAATAATCTTTAATTTCCCTCTTATCTAAAACAACCTTGTTATAATTGCAGTGCAGGTCCAAGAGTGGCCTGGACTGAAATTTAAGCACGGGGGTAAAAAATGAGGACAAATGTATATCAAGCCTTTCTATGGTTATCAAGTATGAAGTTAATGGTAATATTTAGATATGTGCGATTAGTTTCGGATCGATTCGGAAATTCGTAAAATTCGGCGATTCGGACCGAACCGAATTTCTGAATTAAAATACTGCCGAATTTACTGAATAAATCCGAATTACTTCAGATTTATTCGGTAAATTCGGATGGCCATGGATTACACTAGTATTGTACAGTATAAGTCTAATCCCACCTAACACTTACCGAAATTCCGAACCGAATTCAGCCGAATTTAGTACATAATATGATAATACTAGTCTAATATCCCACCTAACACTTACCGAAATTCCGAATTTCCGAACCGAACCGAATCCAGCCGAATCCGAAACAAATCCGAACCGAATTTATTCGAATCCGAATTAATCCGAAACAAATCCAAACCGAATTGATTCAAATTGTTCAGAATTTCGAATCGCTCCAAACCGAAATTCGAAAAAATCCGAATCGATCCGAACCGAACCAAATTTTTTCGCCATGCACATGTCTACTAATATTTGATGTAACACTTGTACTTCCTATGCTTTGTACATCTTCTCTTTTGTCCTTAATAAAAATTATTAATTTCATTATGTTGATACTTTAGCATGAAGCAGTGTGAGAAAATACAGGATAAGTTAACTTTTTATAACAAGTAACCAAAAGATATGCCGGCAACACACAAAAAGACACATACACACAGATCAATACATCATAATACATTATTTAAACCATTTTGTTTAAACAAAAATGTTGGTGACAAATACTATCAAATATACAATTTTACCAACTTTTGTAAGTTAATAATGCATTTTTGTTTACACTCACAATAAATATAAACCACTATTTAGTTATGAAATAAACTGTTCCTGAACTTAGAAACAGTCAAGGTGCCTTTATATTACAGCTGTCTAAAAAAAATAAAAGATTAACTTAGCCATGTGGCGCTATTTGCCAATGCAGAAACACCTCAAGTTTGTTAAGGTGTCAGAAGTGTTATTGGACATCTAAAATATGTGAAGTGGCCTTTTTATTAATATGGATGGAGACTTCAAGACAGCTTAATTTCAGTCCAGTCTTAAATCTCTTAAATCAATATGCTCTATAAAGCATGAGTCATGTGAATTCTGTTAGGTTCCCTGCAGCAGGGCAGTAGTGAGCAGCATGTGATTCATTGGCTGTATCTAGTGTTTGAAGGGTTAGACCAGGGACCTGTCAGCACCTGTAAAATATGTCATGCATACATATGATCTGATGCAATTTGGATCACGCAGTGGTGCCACGGTGCAGCTATGTGTAAGGTTAACAATTACTACCTGATGAATTGCCTTTTTGGAAAAATGTCAGAATGAGTCAGAGGGATTTGTGTGAGTTTTGTCAGAGTGTTTATAATAGGGTACAGCAGTTCACCAATATATCTTAGACTCTTTGGGTGCCACACTTTCTATAGCTATGTGGAATGAAGGAGCTAAACTGGTATGAATATGCAATGTGCACTGCAGCTGTCATATGTATGATTTTCAGGTATTTGTTAAAATAAACTAAGATGAGTATAGCAAACATTTCCATTGCAGTGTCATGTGTTAAGATAAATACTTTGTATGTAAAATAGTGAGTAATGGCCCATAAAGGTCATCATGATCATTCATAATCTACATAATCTGCTATAATAAAAATTCTATCTTATTTTCAAACAGATCACTATCCATATGGGAACAGAAATGACCAAATGTATGCATAATCCAATTTATGACAAGTGAAGTGCATAGGTGATGTGATCTCTTAGGGAAATGACCACTTACATAATTACTTAAGGGCATTTTGCTATGTTTTTCCATTAAAGGGATATGAAACCCAATTTTTGGTCCCATAATTCAGATAGAGCATGCATTTTTTGTTCACATTTAGCCACCAATCAGCAAGCGCTACCCAAGTGCTGAACCAAAAATGGTCCGGCTCCTAAGCTTTACATTCCTGCTTTTCAAATAAAGATACCAAGAGAATGAAGAAAAATTGATAACAGGAGTAAATTAGAAAGTTGCTTAAAATTGCATGCTCTATCTGAATCATGAAATAATAAAAATGTGATTTTAATATCCCTTTAAATATTTGATAAATAAATCCAGTAAATATTTAGTGCTTTCACCTTATTCATCACTGCAGATATGATAAAGTGGCCACTCTCTCCAATGCAAAGCACTAACTGCAGACAGGAGGAAGAGAAAATATTAATACATTTCTCCAGAAGATAATTTGGAATTAGAATTAGAGAACATTTTACAGCTAGTTTATTAAACTAACAATACACTTTTCCAGAACCCATATCCAGACCTTGCTTTATATATTTGTAGCATGACAATCAAATCATTGTCTGAATTGCTTTCATATAAAATGGTATGGAGGCCATACTGAGACAATTTTATGCCAAAGTATTTTTCATGTTTGACCTAGTACAGGGGAAGGCCTGGGTAACTGACAAATATTGCTTATACCTGGTAATTGCATGTATACACCTAAGAAAACTTAGAACACTATGGGCTAGATTAATGGTGGCATGCTAACTGTTGCACGTAAGTGAAAGGGTTTTATCGAGACTACATCGGAAGTAGCATACGTATTACAGGTTGAAAGTAAAAGTGTTCACTTGACCGCAATTGAATTTAAAGTTATAAGAGCTCAAAAATATGAGGTCTTAGGTGTTAGAAAAAAAGGTCTGCAAAGGTATTTAACGTAGAGATACATATATATGCATGTCTAAATATGTATATGTATGTATGTATGTATGTATGTATATATATATACTGTATATATATACAGTGGATATAAAAAGTCTACACACCCATGTTAAAATGGCAGGTTTCTGTGATGTAACAAAATGAGACAAAGATAAATCATTTCAGAACTTTTTCCACCTTTAATGTGACCTATAAACTGTACAACTAAATTGAAAAACAAACTGAAATCTTTTAGGTAAAGGGAAATAAAAATAAAAAAATAAAATAATATGGTTGCATAAGTGTGAACACCCTTAAACTAATACTTTATTGAAGCACCTTTTGATTTTATTACAACACTCAGTCTTTTTGGGTATGAGTTTTTCAGCATGGCACATCTTCACTTGGCAAGATTTGCCCACTCTTCTTTGCAAAATCACTCTAAATTTGTCAGAATGCGAGGGCATCTCCTGTACACAGCCCTCTTCAGATCACCCCACAGATTTTGAATTGGATTCAGGTCTGGGCTCTGGCTGGGCCATCCCAAAACTTTAATCTTCTTCTGGTGAAGCCATTCCTTTGTTAATTTGGATGTATACTTTGGGTCGTTGTCATGGTTAAAGATGAAGTTCCTCTTCATGCTCAGCTTTCTAGCAGAAGCCTGAAGGTTTTGTGCCAATATTGTCTGGTATTTGGAACTGTTCATTATTCCCCCTACCTTGACTAAGGCCCCAGTTTCAGCTGAAGAAAAACAGCCCCAAAGCATGATGCTGACAACACCATGCTTTACTGTGGGTATGGTGTTCTTTTGGTGATATGCAGTGTTGTTTTTGTGCCAAACATATATTTTGGAATTATGGCCAAAAAGTTCAACTTTGGTTTCATCAGACCAGAACACCTTTTGCAACATGCTTTAGGGAAACTTCAAATGTGTTTTTGCAAAATTTAGCCGGGCTTGGATGTTTTTTTTTTGTAAGAAAAGTCTTCCGTCTTGCCACTCTACCCCATAGCCCAGACAAATGAAGAATACGAGCGATTGTTGTCACATGTACCACACAGCCAGTACTTGCCAGATATTCCTGCAGCTCCTTTAATGTTGCTGTAGGCCTCTTGGCAGCCTACCAGACCAGTTTTCTTCTCATCTTTTCATCAATTTTGGAGGGACATCCAGTTCTTGGTAATGTCACTGCTGCACCATATTTTCTTCACTTGATGATGACTGTCTTCACTGTGTTCCATGGTATATCTAATGCCTTGGAAATTCTTTTGTACCCTTCTCCTGACTGATACCTTTTAACAATGAGATCCCTCTGATGCTTTAGAAGCTCTCTGCGAACCATGGCTTTTGCTGTAGGATGCGACTAACAAAATGTCAGGAAAAAGCTACTAGAACAGCTGAACTTTATTTGGGGTTAATCAGAGGCACTTTAAATGATGACAGGTGTGTACTGACTCCTATTTAACATGATTGTGAATGTGATTGCTTAATTCTAAACACAGCTACATCCCCAGTTATAAAAGGGTGTTCACACTTATGCAACCATATTATTTTATTTTTTTATTTTTATTTCCCTTTGCCTAAAAGATTTCAGTTTGTTTTTCAATTGAGTTGTACAGTTTATAGGTCACATTAAAGGTGGAAGAAGTTTTGAAATGATTTATCTTTGTCTCATTTTTTTACATCACAGAAACCTGACATTTTAACAGGGGTGTGTAGACTTTTTATATCCACTGTATATATAGATATAAACAAAATAGAGGATTTGCACTCTCACCTGTAATCAGCATGTCAGGATGTCTGAGGAAGGGTAGTGTTTTGATCCCGAAAGATCACATATTAATAAAGGATACACTTGTTGTAAGCCCAGTGAGTGCGGACTCTTCGTTGTGATATATATACAGGGAGTGCAGAATTATTAGGCAAGTTGTATTTTTGAGGATTCATTTTATTATTGAACAACAACCATGTTCTCAATGAACCCAAAAAACTCATTAATATCAAAGCTGAATAGTTTTGGAAGTAGTTTTTAGTTTGTTTTTAGTTATAGCTATTTTAGGGGGATATCTGTGTGTGCAGGTGACTATTACTGTGCATAATTATTAGGCAACTTAACAAAAAACAAATATATACCCATTTCAATTATTTATTTTTACCAGTGAAACCAATATAACATCTCAACATTCACAAATATACATTTCTGACATTCAAAAACAAAACAAAAACAAATCAGTGACCAATATAGCCACCTTTCTTTGCAAGGACACTCAAAAGCCTGCCATCCATGGATTCTGTCAGTGTTTTGATCTGTTCACCATCAACATTGCGTGCAGCAGCAACCACAGCCTCCCAGACACTGTTCAGAGAGGTGTACTGTTTTCCCTCCTTGTAAATCTCACATTTGATGATGGACCACAGGTTCTCAATGGGGTTCAGATCAGGTGAACAAGGAGGCCATGTCATTAGATTTTCTTCTCTTATACCCTTTCTTGCCAGCCACGCTGTGGAGTACTTGGACGCGTGTGATGGAGCATTGTCCTGCATGAAAATCATGTTTTTCTTGAAGGATGCAGACTTCTTCCTGTACCACTGCTTGAAGAAGGTGTCTTCCAGAAACTGGCAGTAGGACTGGGAGTTGAGCTTGACTCCATCCTCAACCCGAAAAGGCCCCACAAGCTCATCTTTGATGATACCAGCCCAAACCAGTACTCCACCTCCACCTTGCTGGCGTCTGAGTCGGACTGGAGCTCTCTGCCCTTTACCAATCCAGCCACGGGCCCATCCATCTGGCCCATCAAGACTCACTCTCATTTCATCAGTCCATAAAACCTTAGAAAAATCAGTCTTGAGATATTTCTTGGCCCAGTCTTGACATTTCAGCTTGTTTGTCTTGTTCAGTGGTGGTCGTCTTTCAGCCTTTCTTACCTTGGCCATGTCTCTGAGTATTGCACACCTTGTGCTTTTGGGCACTCCAGTGATGTTGCAGCTCTGAAATATGGCCAAACTGGTGGCAAGTGGCATCTTGGCAGCTGCACGCTTGACTTTTCTCAGTTCATGGGCAGTTATTTTGCACCTTGGTTTTTCCACATGCTTCTTGCGACCCTGTTGACTATTTTGAATGAAACGCTTGATTGTTCGATGATCACGCTTCAGAAGCTTTGCAATTTTAAGAGTGCTGCATCCCTCTGCAAGATATCTCACTATTTTTGACTTTTCTGAGCCTGTCAAGTCCTTCTTTCGACCCATTTTGCCAAAGGAAAGGAAGTTGCCTAATAATTATGCACACCTGATATAGGGTGTTGGTGTCATTAGACCACACCCCTTCTCATTACAGAGATGCACATCACCTAATATGCTTAATTGGTAGTAGGCTTTCGAGCCTATACAGCTTGGAGTAAGACAACATGCATAAAGAGGATTATGTGGTCAAAATACTAATTTTCCTAATAATTCTGCACTCCCTGTATATATATATATATATATATATATAATTACTCTTTATTTATAAAGCGCGCCACCAACAAATTCCGCAGCTGTGTCCATGGGTACAAGAGTTCAACAATAAAACAATACTTTAAAGAGACCGGACAAAATTAATAAAACAAATACATGAGGAATTGAGGGCCCTATTCCCATGTGAACTTACATTCTAGAAGGGTACGAGGGTGAGAAACAGGAGGTGGGGACTGAAAAAGGAAGAATGATGTTAGTGTGGAGTTAGATGAGGGCAATTATTAGGCAAGTGGAATTCATTTGTTACTGATTTGGGTGGCAGGCTTCCCTGAACAAAAATGTCTTTAGGGAGTGTTTAAAAGAGGACATATTGGGGAGAGTCTAACAGCACAGGGACGTGTGTTCCAGAGGGCAGGTGCTGCACAAGATAAGTCCTGCAGTCTAGCATGGGAGGAGGTGATGGTAGAAGATTCAAGGAGCAGGTCATTGTTGGACCTTAGGGGACGGGCTGAAGTATATTTGTTGACTAGTGAGGACAAGTGGGGGAGGGCAGCTTTGGTAAGGGCTTTGTCGGTCAGGGTGAGAATTTTTAATTTAATTCAGCTTTGAAAGGGGAGCCAGTGGAGAGATTTGCAGAGAGGTGCAGCACATACAGAGCATCGGGAAAGGTAGATTAGCCTGGCAGAGGCATTTAGGATGGATTAAAAGGGGGAGAGGTGGGAGAGAAGAAGGCCAGTTAGTAGGTTATTACAGTAGTAGAGTAGAGAAATTAATAGGCAGTGGATTAGCTGTTAGTGGTGTCAGTGCTCAGAAACGGGCGAATTTTGGAGATATTACATAGGTGGTTGCGGCTGGATGAAGAAAGCAATTGTATGTGTAATATGAAGGACAGATTGGAGTCAAGTGTAACCTCAAGGCAGCAGACTTGGTGTGATGGGGAGGTAGTGGTGCTGCCAACAGTAATAGAAAAGTTAGAGACCAGAGTAGAGTTAGAGGGGGGTTTAGAAGGATCTCTGTCTTGGACATGTTAATCTTTAGGTAGTGAGAGGCCATCCAGGAATAAATGCCAGATAAGCAGTCACTGATATGAGAAATAACAGAAAGAGAGAGAGCAGGGGTAGAGAGGTAGAGTATCATCAGCATAAAGGTGATATTTGAAGCCATAGCTGTTGATACATTTACCTAGTGAAGAAGTATAAATAGAGAAGAGTAGAGAACCCAGGACAGGGCCTTGAGGTACTCCAAAAGACAGAAGCATTGAAGAGGAGGAGTCACCAGCAAATGAGACAGAAAATGACCTGGTAGATAGATAAGAGTCGATCCAAGAGAGGACAGTGTCACAGAGACAAAGAGAGCTGAGAGTCTGTAGGAGGAAAGGATGATCAGCAGTGTCAAAGGCAGCAGAGAGGTCAAGTAAGATAAGTATAGAGTAGTGGCTGTTGTTTTTAGCAGAAAGAAGCTTGTTAGTAACCTTGGTGAGAGCAGTCTCAGTTGAGTGTTCTGGGGACGGAGGCCAGATTGCAGGGGGTCAAGCAAGGAATTGGAGGACAGGAAGCTGGTTAGGCGATCGAAAAACTAGTTTTTCTAGGAGTTTTGAAGCTAGCTGAAGCAGTGATATGGGGTGGTAATTTGCAGGAGTATTTTGGTAGAGGGATGGTTTTTTGACGATTGGGGTGACCTTTACATGTTTGAAAGAAGATATTAATGAACCATAGAAAGGGATAGGTTGAATATGTGAGTGTAAGATCTGGAGTGATGCTGGAAGATAGAGAAGGTATTAGATGTGAAGGGATAGGGTCAAGTGGGCAGGTAGTGAGGTGTGAGGAAGACAATAAGGATCCCACTTCATTCTCAGTGGCTGGGGGAAAGATGCAGAGAATGGCAGAGGGGTCGACCAGGGGTGGAGATGGAAGACTTTAAGCTTTTGGCGGGATGTTGCTTCGGATGGTATGCATTTGTTTAAAAAGTAGTCTGCTAGGTCTTGAGCACTAAAGGCAGATGAAGGAGGACATGCAGGTGGGAAGAGGAGAGAGTTTAAGGTATAGAATAGTTGTTTAGGGTTTGAGGAGTGAGTAGATATAAGAGAATAGAAGTAGGTTTGCTTGCCTAAGTGATGGGCATAGGTGTAAGAATGAGGAAGCACAGGACTTAACAACTGTTTTACTCATAAATGACAGATAGGATTACGAATCTAGTCTATGTCCACATGAAGTATGGTTTATTTCTGTTACTTTGGTGATCTCATTATTAAGATTAACCCTCAGCAGTGTATAGGCCATGATGTGTTTTTAAATTAATATCTCTACACAGATGATTTGGGGGATGGCTGGGAGGTTTTTTTTTATCAACCTATTACAGGAATAGAAAGGGTTTATATAGCAAGTGTATCCAGTTTTATTGTTATTGTATAGCCTGAGGAAACAGCCCTAGAGAGGCTGAGAAATGCGTTGCTTTGTTTTTAAATAAAATTCTGCTTTTATGATACACTTGCTGCTGTTTGGGGGTCTTATATTGTGTGGTTGGGAGTGGATCCTGTCAACACCTAAGCACAGTCTACTGAGCAACTGAAAAGTCCCATCTTGCCATTACTGCACCTGGAGGTGCGCTACATTCTGTGTAACCATTAAGTGTTACTTCTGCCTGTACACTGTACTAGGCTATGGTAGCTGTATCTTTTTATTTACAGGAACAAATGCCTCACCTGTTGTTTATCTGACCGGGTGCCTCAATTGTTGGCACACAGTGAGCTGGACCACTGCTATTGTTCCAGTCTGCCTCATTGGCACCATTAGGTGCTTCACCCTTGTGAGTACCCATCTATATTACATTGATTAATCCACTGTACAGACGTTACTAGGCCATATTGGCGCCTCTGTGTTTTTCTGCTCTTCAGATTACTCTTCACCAGGGACTGACCATCCTTTTGACAGAGCGCTGCCACCTTATTGGATATTAAGGACTTTTTTATTGCATTGTATTGTGTTGTGTCATATTTAGATATGATGTGCTGTTTTTATTAGATTATATATGCTGATCTATTCGTGCTATAGGATTACTAGTAAGGAAGCGCCCCCTATGGAAATTTATTTGTATATGATATTTCCCATATTGTCCAGAATGAGGAATGAACTCATGAAATCAGCTTCAGAGCAAGATTTCCTCCAGGCACGCTCAGTAGTGTGGGAGCATTTTTGCAGGTAGCATGTTTGCTGAGAGTGCCAGGGTTCTAACTGACAATGTGGGTTTTTGAGTATTTGGGTTTTTGATTAAAATAATATAGTTGCATAAGAGCAAGAGTGTCTAGTGCAAAGAAAATAGTATTTTTTGTATTCATATGTGTATATATGTATTTACAGACATATGTACACATATAAACACATAAATACATGAAGAAATGATCTGCAGTATCTTCAAGATCAAAAACCCTTCAAACACCTATTTTATGTGTCCAATCATCTACAATTCATTATACACAAATTGTGTAGAAAAGGCACAGTGTTTGTGCTCTGCACCTATGTGTGAATAGTGCAACACTCAGCAAAAAGTATAACTTATTTTCTTTCAGATCTTTTTTTATTTCCACAGATATCAGTATACATTATGAGGCCTACTTATCAAGCCATCACCTAAGTTCGCTGCCGCAGACCTGAATACGTTCTCCATATTTAACAAAAAAGCAGTCAAAAAGCTGCGCACCAAGTACGGGGCGATGAGCAGCAGCGGACTGTTGTTAACTAACAGTCATCAATCTTGCTGCTCTTTGGCTTTTTACCCAGCTTTATTTGTATACTGTCACTAAGCACCCACACTATACTTAACTGTTTAACCCCTATACCACCACTCCCCGACCCCGCCGCAACTAAATAAATAACTAAACAAAGTTATTAAACCCTATCCTGCCGCTCCCGGACCCCGCTGCCACTCTAATAAAGTTATTAACCTCTATTCCTCCGCTCCCGGAGCCCACCGCCACCTACATTATGTTAATACCCCCTAATCTGCCACCCCCTATACTGCCGCCACCTACATTATGTTATTAACCCCTAATCTGCCACCCCCTATTAACCTATTAAACCCTAAACCTAACAACCCGCTAACTTTATATTAAATAATAACTCATCCCTATCTTATAATACATTTAAACTTACCTTTAGATTTAAATTAAACTATTATGTCAGTATATGTATGAAAATCTTAGTAGTGCTCTCCAAATAATATATCAGCTTATGGCAGGGTTATAACACAATACAAATAATAATTTTCCTTAAAAAATAGAAACCCTTAATCAACATGCCTCTACTAGAAACAATACAATTAATATAAATATCTGAATTCTTTAATTTAGTTAATATCCATGAACATTTTTGAAATATATTTGCAATAAAAGGAATATGAAATAAATTTATATGCGCTTGAAACCTATTTAAATATGCTATGCAAAGTTTATACACACTTATCTTTAAAACCAGCCTTATTTACAAATCTTTTAACATCCAAGCAATGCAATTTTTTTTTTTTTTTTTTTTTTTAAATATTTTTTATTGAGGTAAAATTTGGCATATAAACAAGATATGTAAAACATTTCACAAGTGCCATCACAATAACACAGTATAAGATTCATCATACAGTTGAAAGACTATAAGTGTCATCAGTGATATCCACTAACAAGACAACAAGGTAACTAATGTTGAAAAAGTTGTTCAGAGGCACAATACAATCATGCCCATAATGGTTTAAGCCTCCTCTCTTGTTTAAAAGGGCCACTCTTGGACCCCTGGCTAAGTGAGAGGTTTACCAGCATGGGAGGCTACCTGTTAAATAGAAGATCACTCATGGATCTTATTTTGTTTACCTCAGATTTTTTAAAGATTATTATTCTATATTAACACACTATTAGGGATTATAGCAAAAGAAAAACATGTAAATAGAACCAGGGTTAATCCCTTTTAACTGTCATTAAAGACAATATATCCATGGGAAAATGAGTGCTGTAATAATGTTTTAAGAGATATATTCATAAAGAAGGTAGTGAAGATGCGGTACAAATGAAAGAGAGACCGCGTAATTAGCTCTCCTGAACAAGGAGATATATTATGTGGAGGGGGGGGGGGGAGGTGGTAACCTGGGTATGGTGAGTCTAGTAAATTAGGCTGCGTTCTTACAATATAGAGTAAACATGCCTCAGGATGGCTCAGCATCCTAGCTATATGAAAAGAAGCATATATGGGTTAACAATAAATGCTTAACAGAGAACCAGTGCATGGTGGGACAATGTCAAATCCAAAATATCAAGGGAAAAAGGTCTAACTGTATGGGTCTGACACATCTTAAAAAGCTTAGCTCTGGGACTATGATGTGGGTGTCTGTATATACTGCAGGACCAGCCTGCGTGAATACAATGTTAAGTACATAGTTACCCATAGTGATATGTGACTTTACTAATGAGCAACAATCTAGGACTATCATGGAAGGGCATATATGTGCATCTATTACAATGAATAGATATGTCATTAAGACACAGTCAATTGTAATCTCTAATTGGGATGTAGGAGCCAGGATGGGATTTTTAAAGTAGAAATGTTCCTAACTATGGAAGACTGCGCCTAGTTTGCTGCCTGTGCCCTGTGACTCAGATTATAATGGAAACTAGCGGTATTCTTAGTAGAAATTAACTAAGAGCGATAGGAGGAACATTCGAATAAAGAAGGGGACAAAGAATTGTACCTTATAGGGCAGCTATAACACTATACTGACTAACTGTTTAGGCGGAGCCTCGGCCGCTGGCTACGCCCACACTGCAAGAAAATAACACTCAGTACTCAAAGTGTAATGTCCCCAAATAACTTATGATAAATGCATATGTGGATATAGAAGTAATGAATGTCTCCCTTAAACATTAAGCATACTCCTAGAAAACTTCACATTTAGAATAGAGCATATTATAGATATTAATCTGAGTCTTTTCCTGGTAAATTAGAGGTGCAATACCCATATACACAATTTCAGGGACATATAAGGGGAAAATAGAAATAAATTGCTTGGAGGGGAAAAGACAAACAAAAAACTTGCACTCCATTTTTCCCTGTTTTCTAGCGTTGAAACTAAAGAGATGCAATCTTATCAATAAAACATTATGTTTAAGCCACATTTGGCATGCAAACTAACAGTGTCTTGCGACTGGTAAACTGCAACCAATGTCAGACTGGCCATGCAATAATAAAAATGAAGTTTAGGTTTAATTGTTATGTTATGCTTCTGCAGCAATAAAGACATTATAAGTGGTGGGAGCATATTATATCTGGTAAAAAACAAACCAGCTGAACCTTTTAAGTAAACTAGGGTTAAATAATCTAAAGGAGGTAAACTGTAGCATCGAGTCATTAACTATCATAGAGGTAAGGGTAAGTCTGAGATAAATCAGATGTGGTGCTTCAACATAGCAGATTGTTTACCTCAACTAGCAGCAAATAGGAGACTATACACACCACATAATAGTAGCTAATAAGAGTACGGTAATTTAGCTGAGACAAGCCCAGAACTCCTGTGGGTGTGAGCTTCAGATTATGCTGAAAAGAAAACCCCTGTAACCAGGAAAGATATATTCTGTAATATGTGCTGCATTACATATATGACAACAGAGCTAGATAGAATACATATCATCAAGACCAGTAATTTCTTAACAGCATGGTGAACTTAAAACTTCAGCCCGTTACAAATAGTCAGTGTGGGGGCCCTATAAAATGTCTCTGCTTAATAAGAGTTATGTATGCACTATAAAGGTACCATCCGCTCTGAGTGACAAACCAGCATTCTGCGCTATATTACAGGTTGTTAATGTTCAAAGAGTACTCGAGAGATCCAAAGGCAGTCAAATACATTTTTTACCAAATCATGCAGTTCCGCTATGTCCACAGAAAGCATGGTGGCTCAGTAAGTGGCAGAACAGTTCATCTAGCCACAGCGCGGCTGCCCGGCAATGAGGTGAAGTCCATTGGAGCAAGGTGAGAGCTTATCATGGAGGAGGCAGAAAAAGAATCCTCCCGGGTCCCATTGCGGTTCCATCCGATGCGCACAACAGGGGCAGTAGCAGGTTACATGGGTCAAATAGAGCGGTATATACTGGGGGGAGATTTGCACCACCACCGGCTTCCAACTCAAATCAGCAGAGCATACATTAGGGCACTCAGCCGGAATAATATCACTTCCAGAATGATCCCTTCTCGTTGTCACCCACTTGGAACTCAGCAAAGCCTGCTCTAGGTCATGAAACTGCCGATCAGTAAGCTGTGTCTCATAAAAGTCAGACCGCGAGTAGAAGCCTCCAGCCTCTTGTGTGAAAGGTGGGATCTCGCTCGGTGGTGTGCTGCTATGTTGCAGTAAATCACAAGGATGCGTGTCCTTAAATTTACCGGTAAGCTGGGTCGTAGTCTCTGAGTTAGGTGGGCTCATAACCAATTGCACAGTTTCTGCAAAACGGAGCTGATACTGTTTCAGAAGGGCTCCGATATCCTGCAAAATGCAGCAAGCAAATGCCATGATGAATTGAGATAGGGTTTCGTGGATTACCCTCCTTGCGTAGTTTAAAAATGGCTGCTCCAAAAAGGCCTCCTCTATGTCTCCCGACAAAACAGGCAGGACAGCTTAACGTCACAATATCCTTCAGCCTCCAAATGTCCTGACGATGTTCAGCAAGCAATTAGACACCTTATTAGTATTGAGAGTTCTGAGTACAAAGGTCAAATATGCGTTTTTTAGATAGTATACAGCCGGAGCTGTGTTAACCTGCAACCTTTTTGTCTCAGAGCTGGCTCCGCCCCCCCAAGCAATGCAATTTTAAACAGTGCTTATAAACAATAGGATAATATATATATATTCTGCTATTTAACTGTAATTTATCCTAATACAATATTAATTTACAGTATCAGAACTTGCACAGATGAGTTACTTAGTCAATCAGATACAGATTTAAACAATATATAGGCTGTGACTACCAATTTGAAATACAATTTATTTCTCTGAATTATTATTATATATTTGCATAGATAAACAATTTAAGATTGGGATTGGTTTAACAATACATAGGCTATGAAATGCTAACTTAAAATCCAAACTATTTCATTAACTCTGCTACATACAGCAAAAGTAAATGCTTACTTTAAATGCTTGCATACAAATAGGCAGGCTAAGAGCTATCTAAAACAATGACACACAGTTTAAAAGTACAATCTGCTCTTTAAATCTATTAACTGTAATGGCTATGCATATAACTTATCTTACAAAAAAACCTTGTATACATCACAAAATAAACAGCAATCCAGTTTTCAATGTTTCTCAATAGATCCAATTTCACCTCAGAAATTCAAAATTGGGGATAATGCATATGGAGTCCAATCGTAGGTGTGTGCTTTAATAATAACCACAGTAGTTATTCCTTCTGGAGTAGCCAACAACCTTTTTTTTAGTCTCTATGCTGGGGTTTAAATCATCTGATGTCACCCCTCCCCTTTTTTTTGGTTATTATCAGTCATTGGTGAGTATTGGAAACGCCCACGGAGTCTTGTCCCTGGTCCGCCCTTAGAGTTGAAACATGGATTGGTTTATTTGGTAAGTGTGTTGTCAAGGAAATGTTTCTTTGCAACAACCAATCATCTCATGGCTGCAATTTCACATCAAAACACTAGGTGGCAGCAGACAGTACAACACAAACAAATACAGCAAGACCATTTCTAAACATTTTTAGACAGTGAAATATTTCTTTAAACTATGTAATAACTGCCATAATTTCTTGTATTAATCTCTCCCAATATTAATTATAGGTGAAGCAGCATCAGATCAATTTCCTGATCGTTTTGATATGAAACATCATTTTTTATATTATTAACATTTTATTATATTAAGGCAATTTAAATACTGCTAATTATTAGCTTAAAATGCATTATAATTTTATCAGTATCCTGGCATTTCTATACAAATAACAGCTTATTTTTATATTTCCAATAGTTCTGTCTGCATTGTGTTCTAATATGAATATATCATATTTTATGTTTCTAATAAGCCCAGGATGTATGAACCTTCTTCATGCACATCTGAAATTATATGTCTGAAAAATATAAACAATACAGAGGTTATTAAACATTTTTGACTGACTAAAACAGTTACCTCCCAAGCTTAGCAAATACCCATGTAATAATAGAGAATTAGACAATTTCCCAAATTTCTATATTTAATACATTCTGAGGCATGCATTCAAACAGAAAAAAAATGATTATATGCTGTCTGTTTAGTAAGTTTCAGAGTCACACCTTAGCATTTGTTTGTTGGCTAAGGCCTTCACTGCCCTTTCAGTAACTTTAGATTCACACCATAGCATTTGTCTTTTGTTTCCCAAGGCCTTCACTGCCCCACATGGGGTCCCCTGCACCTAAGTGCAAATGCTGTAACTCTTACAAGATTTGTCACCTGAGCTAGATTCTTAGGTATATTGGGAGGGGTAAATTGATTTTATCTCACATTCCCAAGCAATCACATATATGGTTTCTGAAACTGTGGCTACATTTTAATTAAAACAAATGCCTTAATGTCAAGCCTTTGGAGACATCCTGGAGATGTGTATTCAGAATTTTACCTGTGTTAATTTTCAGTTCCTTGCGTTTATACAATTGCATAATTTAGCATATTGAGTGTGGGAGATCTCTTAGAAATAATCCTTTGTTCTATAAACAATGTGCACATCCACAGACTTATTAAATAAAGACAAATATACTTCTATATATTATTTAATACTATTTCAAATACCTTGACAATATTAAACTAATAATTAACCTATTCTATTATAATAAAATTACATTAAACTATATTAAACTAATAATTAACCAATTCTAACTATTATAATAAAATTACATTAAACTATATTAAATTAATAATGAACCTATTCTAACTATTATAATAAAATTACATTAAACTATATTAAATTAATAATTAACCTACCCTAACTTTTATATTAAAATTACATAAAACTACAAATTAAAATAACTATATTCTATATTTAAACACCTAACCCTACTCAAATAATTTAAATCTACACTAAAAAATTACTAAGTTACCAAAAACTAACAACTAAGTTACAAAAAATAACAAACACTAAGTAACAAAAAAAAAATAAACACTAAGTTACAAAAAATAAAAAAGAAATTATCAAAGCTTTAAACTAATTACACCTAATCTAAGGGCCCTATGAAAATAAAAATGCCCCCCCCCCCAAAATAAAAAAACCCTAGCCTATATCCCTTAAAAGGGCCTTTTCCGGGGCATTGTCCCAAAGTAATTAGCTCTTTTACCTGTAAAAAAAATACAAATACCCCCCCAACAGTAAAACCCACCACCCACACAACCAACCCCCCAAATAAAAAGCTAACTAAAAAAACCTAAGCTCCCCATTGCCCTGAAAAGGGCATTTGGATGGGCATTGCCCTTTAAAGGGCATTTAGCTCTATTGCAGCCCAAGTCCTAATCTAAAACTAAAACCCACGCAATAAACCCTTAAAAAATCCTAACACTAACCCCAGAAGATTTACTTACAGTTTTGAAGATCCGACATCCATCCTCCAAGAAGCCGGGAGAAGTCCTCAATGAAGCAGCCGAAGTCTTCATCCAACACTGCAGAAGTCTTCATCCAGACGGCATCTTCTATCTTCATCCATCCGGTGCGGAGCGGCTCCATCTTCAAGACATCCGACGCGGAGCATCCTCTTCTGATGACGACTACCGACGAATGAAGGTTCCTTTAAATGACGTCATCCAAGATGGCGTCCCTTAGATTCCGATTGGCTGATAGAATTCTATCAGCCAATCGGAATTAAGCTTGAAAAAATCCTATTGGCTGTTGCAATCAGCCAATAGGATTGAACTTTCATCCTATGGGCTGATCCAATCAGCCAATAGGATTGAGCTCACATTCTATTGGCTGATTAATTAGTTTAATATAGTTTAATATAATTTTAGTATAACAGGGTGGATTAATTATTAGTTTAATATAGTTTAATTTAAATCTAAAGGTAAGTTTAAACTAATAATTAACCTATTCTATTATAATAAAATTACATTAAACTATATTAAATTAATAATTAACCTATTCTAACTATTATAATAAAATTACATTAAACTATATTAAATTAATAATTAACCTACCCTAACTTTTATATTAAAATTACATAAAACTACAAATTAAAATAACTATATTCTATATTTAAACACCTAACCCTACTCAAATAATTTAAATCTACACTAAAAAATTACTAAGTTACCAAAAACTAACAACTAAGTTACAAAAAATAACAAACACTAAGTTACACAAAAAAATAAACACTAAGTGACAAAAAATAAAAAAGACATTATCAAAGCTTTAAACTAATTACACCTAATCTAAGGGCCCTATGAAAATAAAAATGCCCCCCCCCCAAAATAAAAAAAAACCCTAGCCTACAATAAACTACCAATAGCCCTTAAAAGGGCCTTTTGCGGGGCATTGTTCCAAAGTAATTAGCTCTTTTACCTGTAAAAAAAATACAAATACCCCCCCCAACAGTAAAACCCACCACCCACACAACCAACCCCCCAAATAAAAAGCTAACTAAAAAAACCTAAGCTCCCCATTGCCCTGAAAAGGGCATTTGGATGGGCATTGCCCTTTAAAGGGCATTTAGCTCTATTGCAGCCCAAGTCCTAATCTAAAACTAAAACCCACGCAATAAACCCTTAAAAAATCCTAACACTAACCCGAGAAGATTTACTTACAGTTTTGAAGATCCGACATCCATCCTCCAAGAAGCCGGGAGAAGTCCTCAATGAAGCAGCCGAAGACTTCATCCAAGCCCGCAGAAGTCTTCATCCAGACGGCATCTTCTATCTTCATCTATCCGGCGCGGAGCGGCTCCATCTTCAAGACATCTGACGCGAGCATCCTCTTCTGATGACGACTACCGACGAATGAAAGTTCCTTTAAATGACGTCATCCAAGATGGCGTCCCTTAGATTCCGATTGGCTGATAGAATTCTATCAGCCAATCGGAATTAAGGTTGAAAAAATCCTATTGGCTGTTGCAATCAGCCAATAGGATTGAGCTTTCATCCTATTGGCTGATCCAATCAGCCAATAGGATTGAGCTCACATTCTATTGGCTGATTAATTAGTTTAATATAGTTTAATATAATTTTAGTATAACAGTTAGGGTGGCTTAATTAATAGTTTAATATAGTTTAATTTAAATCTAAAGTTAAGTTTAAATTTATTATAAGATAGAGTTGAGTTAATATTTAATGTAAGGTTAGCGGGTTGTTAGGTTTAGGGGTTAATAGTTTAATTTAGTTTATGGCAATGTGGGGGGCTGGTGGTTTAGGGGTTAATAGATTTAGTAAGTGGTAGTGATGTGGGAGGCCAGGGGTTTAGGGGTTATTCACTTTATTTAGTTGCGGTGGGCTCCGGGAGCGGCCGGATAGGGGTTAATAACTATAATGTAGGGGGTGGCGGTGTCGGGGCAGCAGATTAGGGGTTAATAAGTATAATGTAGGTGGCTGCGGTGTAGGGGCGGCAGATTAGGGGTGTTTAAACTCGGGGTACGTGTTAGGTAAATGTTACTTTATTCTCCCATAGGAATCAATGGGATATCGGGCAGCAGCGAACATAAGCTTTCGCTGCTTTTCAGACTCCCATTGATTTTTATGGCATCCGCCGCCCTGAAAACCAGGTACGCTGGGCCGGAATAGTGGTGAGTGTACCTGGTAGATTTTTGATAACTTGCAAAAGTAGTCAGATAGTGCCGAATTTGCATTCGGAACATCTGTAGTGACTTAAGCATCGATCTGTGTCGGACTGAAACTGGCGGATAGTATGTTATGTCACAAAATTCTACTTTTGCCGGTCTGTAGCCTTTAATAAATAAGGCGAATCAAGCTCTCCACAATTATGCTGCGGAATTCCAGCGTATTTGCGGTTGACGGCTTGATAAATAGGCCCCTATATATCACTTTATTTTCAGTATTCTTTGGGGTATTTTTCCCAGATCTAAACTCTCATTGGGGGCTTCAAATGCATAAAAAAAAGGTTTGAATTACTTGTAGGTTTGCTCAATATCATTGTTTTATATGTCTGAGGCCTCATTGTTGTTGTCAGTGACCACAGATATAACTGAAAACCATCAACATATACTTAAAGGGACAGTCTGCTCCAGAATTTTTATTGTTTAAAAATATAGATAATCCCTTTATTACCCATGCTCTAGTTTTGCATAACCAACACTGTTATATTAATACACTTATTACCTTGTATCTAAGCCTCTGCAGACTGCCCCTTATCTCAGTTGTTTTGACAGACATGCATTTTAGCCAGTCAGTGTTGACTCTTAAAGGGACACTCAAGTCAAAATGAAACTTCATGATTTAGATAGAGCAATTTTAAACAATTTTCCAATTTACTTCCATTAACAAAATGTGCAAAGTCTTTTTATATTTATACTTTTTGAGTCACCAACTCTTACTGAGCATGTGCAAGAATTCACAGCATATACGTATATGCATTTGTGATTGGCTGATGGCTGTTACATGATACAGGGGGAGTGGAAATAGACATAACTTTGCAATTTATTTAACAAAAATCTACTACTCATTTGAAGTTCAGACTAAGTGCTATTGCATTGTCTTCTTATCATGCATTTCTTGATTATGCAAATCTACAGTCTTGACTGGTCCTTTAAATAACTTCCCGGGAGTGAGCACAATGTTATCAATATGGCACACATAAACTAGCACTTTCTAACTGTGAAAAACTGTCAAAATGCACTGGGATAGGAGGAGGTTTTTAACTATTTAGAAATCAGTTTGAGCCTATCTAGGTTTAGCTTTCAACAAATAATACCAAGAGAAGAACGCAAATTTGATAATAAAAGTAAATTGGAAAGTTGTGTAAAATTTCATGCCCTATCTGAATCAAGAAAATTTAATTTTGAGTAGACTGTCCCCTAAAGCCAGGAAAGGGAAGTCCAAAAATAAAGCAACATTGTTTAACCAAGTTTGTTGTTTTTCTGCATGTATCTCATGATGTGCATGTGCAAAATAATTATAATGATCTTGCACTGACCATATGTGTGTTCTTTAACAATAATGGCTAAACCAAAAAAAATGTCTATCTTGCCCTTACACCTTAAAATACAACATTGTCTATGCTTAGGTCTGGGAACTATTAAAAACAAAGGAATTGCTTTCTGCAAAAGACACATTCTAACACTTAAATAAATCTGCCTGTCAAATTTATAGAGATCCATTCAGCTGTTTGGACTGTAGCCTTGACTATTTTTTTCCATAAATTATCACTTTATCGCCCTGTATCCTAAAACTCTTCTCAATTATTCAACTCCTATGTGGCAAAACTCCCACCTTAACGCCTAAACTTCCACAATCCCCTCAAAAAAACTAATGGCTATTAATCCCTAAACCCTCACACTTCCTCTGCAGCTAAACCGCTTCTGATATTACCCCTAAACCACCACAACACTAACTAAAAAAAAAATCCAAACAGCAATAAACCCCTAAACTGCCGCAACCCCCAAACATACAAAACCCCTATTCTGAAATCCCCTGCTATTAACACAACTGCCACTACTCCAAAATATTACCCTGCACTTTTAACCTCCTAACCGCTAATCAGATACCACCACAAACCCAGGCACAATCAGTATTGCTGTAAACCATAGTGTTTTCTTTATCTTATGGATGTCACAGACACCTGAAATAAAGCAGGAGTGGCTCCTAAATTTCAAAATTACTCAAAGTGATTCTAATAAAAAAGTATTCCAAAGTGCAGGCCTAAACCCTGCTATAACCAAGGGGCTTCCTTTCTGAAACCTGAAACAGTGATTCCTTTAATTCTAATGAAAAGTATTTTGTCCTTCATAAAAACAATAACTCGAGGACCTTCCTTACTGGTCAATAAAATTAAAGTTCAATCGAGTTTATACAAATTGTAAAACAAAAAAATACACCGCTTCTGTACGTTTTTATTTATACGTTTACCAGTTTCAAATGCTGTCATTTTTATATCTAGTACTTTACTTTGGTGCTGCAGTATGTATTGTAGTGTCAGAAAACCTAGTGACAGCAAAACAGTTGTCATGGGTTATTCTCCACAGTGAAACGGGATTGTCTGTAGCAAAGATAAAGGTATTATTTGAAAAGTTATGGGTGTTAGGTTAACAAAGCAGGAAGAAATAAGTCCCAAGTGCCAGCAATGTCTAACATACTATCTGATACCATCAACAACTCCTATAACTATTAGATATGTTTTGTACAATCTCAGTGAACCTCTAATAATATCTATCATCTATCTCTCTCTCTCTCTGTGTCTTTCTGTCTGCCTGTCTGTCTCTCTCTCTCTGTTTGTCTGTCTCTCTGTCTATCTATATATCTATCTCTACCTATGTAATGTTGCGTTAATGGAAATAAATAATAATTAATGCTGAAAGTAATTAATGTGACGGAACAACACTGTGTAACTACCTAGTATTCATATCACCTCAGACAGCTCTACTAAAAAACAGAATGGTTAAATGAATAAATACTATGACATGATTATATACTTCAGGAACTCCAAAGACAACTTGCACATCAAATGTTTGCTTCTCATTGCTGGATTGCAGCTTGGTCATTTATTGTCAGTTGTCAGCAAAATAAGAACACCAGTAAAGTTCATTTTTTAAATTTATATTTTTGATTAGATTTCTTATTCTGGATATCTCTCATATGCCTAGATTTAGAGTTCTGCGTTCGCCGTCAAAACCAGCGTTAAGGGGTCCTAACGCTGATTTTTACCGGCCGCTGGTTTTTAGAGTCAGTCAGGAAAGGGTCTCTCGCTCATTTTCCAGCCGCAACTTTTCCATACCGCAGATCCCCTTACGCCAATTGCGTATCCTATCTTTTCAATGGGATCTTCCTAACGCCGGTATTTAGAGTCTTGGCTGAAGTGAGCGGTAGAGCCTCTACCGACAAGACACCAGCCGCAGAAAAAAGTCAGGAGTTAAGAGCTTTATGGGCTAACACCGGTTTATAAAGCTCTTAACTACTGTGCTCTAAAGTACACTAACACCCATAAACTACCTATGTACCCCTAAACCGAGGTCCCCCACATCGCCGCCACTCTAATAAATATTTTTAACCCCTAATCTGCCGACCGGACACCGCCGCCACCTACATTATCCCTATGAACCCCTAATCTGCTGCCCCTAACATCGCCGACACCTACATTATATTTATTAACCCCTAATCTGCCCCCCCAACTCGCCGCTACCTTACCTACACTTATTAACCACTAATCTGCCGACCGGACCTCGCCGCCACTATAATAAATGTATTAACCCCTAAACCGCCTCACTCCCACCTCGCAAACCCTATCATAAATAGTATTAACCCCTAATCTGCCGACCGGACCTCACCGCCACTCTAATAAATGTATTAACCCCTAAAGCTAAGTCTAACCCTAACCCTAACACCCCCCTAAGTTAAATATAATTTAAATCTAACAAAATAAATTATTTCTTATTAAATAAATTATTCCTTTTTAAAGCTAAATACTTACCTGTAAAATAAACCCTAATATAGCTACAATATAACGAATAATTATATTGTAGCTATTTTAGCATTTATATTTATTTTACAGGCAACTTTGCATTTATTTTAACTAGGTACAATAGCTATTAAATAGTTATTTACCATTTAATAGCTACCTAGTTAAAATAATTACAAAATTACCTGTAAAATAAATCCTAACCTAAGTTACAATTAAACCTAATACTACACTATCAATAAATTAATTAACTAAACTACCTACAATTACCTACAATTAAATCAACTAAACTAAATTACAAAAAAATCAAACACTAAATTACAAAAAATAAAAAAGATTACAAGAATTTTAAACTAATTACACCTACTCTAAGCCCCCTAAAAAAATAACAAAGCCCCCCAAAATAAAAAAAAGCCCTACCGTATTCTAAAATAAAAAGTTAACAGCTCTATTACCTTACCAGCCCTTAAAAGGGCTTTTTGCAGGGCATGCCCCAAATAAATCAGCTCTTTTGCCTGTAAAAAAAAAAGACAACCCCCCCAACATTACAACCCACCACCCACATACCCCTAATCTAACCCACCCAAACCCCCTTAAAAAACCTAACACTAAACCCCTGAAGATCTCCCTACCTTGTATTCACCTAGCCGGGTATCACCAATCCGTCCAGAAGAGGGTCCGAAGTCTTCATCCTATCCGGCAAGAAGAGGTCCTCCAGAGGGTCCAAAGTCTTCATCCTATCCGGCAAGAAGAGGTCCTCCAGAGAGTCCAAAGTCTTCATCCAGGCGGCATCTTCTATCTTCTTCCATCCGGTGCGGAGCGGGTCCATCTTTAAGCAGCCGATGCAGAGCCATCGGAACAGCCAATAGAATGCGAGCTCAATCTGATTGGCTGATCCAATCAGCCAATCGGATTGAACTTCAATCTGATTGGCTGATTCAATCAGCCAATCAGATTTTTCCTACCTTAATTCCAATTGGCTGATAGAATCCTATCAGCCAATCGGAATTCAAGGGACACCATCTTGGATGATGTCATTTAAAGGAACCTTCACTCGTCGTTAGTCCGTCGGTGAGGAAGGATGGCTCCGTGTCTGCTGCTTCAAGACTTCGGACCCTCTTCTGGACGGATCAGTGATATCCGGCTGGGTGAATACAAGGTAGGGAGATCTTCAGGGGCTTAGTGTTAGGTTTTTTAAGGGGGGTTTGGGTGGGTTAGATTAGGGGTATGTGGGTGGTGGGTTGTAATGTTGGGGGGGGGTTGTATTTTTTTTTACAGGCAAAAGAGCTGATTTCTTTGGGGCATGCCCGCAAAAAGCCCTTTTAAGGGCTGGTAAGGTAATAGAGCTGTTAACCTTTTATTTTAGAATAGGGTAGGGCATTTTTTATTTTGGGGGGCTTTGTTATTTTTTAGGGGGCTTAGAGTAGGTGTAATTAGTTTAAAATTCTTGTAATCTTTTTATTTTTGTAATTTAGTGTTTGGTTTTTTTGTAATTTAGTTTAGTTGATTTAATTGTAGGTAATTGTAGGTAGTTTAGTTAATTAATTTATTGATAGTGTAGTGTTAGGTTTAATTGTAACTTAGGTTAGGATTTATTTTACAGGTAATTTTGTAATTATTTTAACTAGGTAGCTATTAAATAGTAAAAAACTATTTAATAGCGATTGTACCTAGTTAAAATAAATACAAAGTTGCCTGTAAAATAAATATAAATGCTAAAATAGCTACAATATAATTATTCATTATATTGTAGTTATATTAGGGTTTATTTTACAGGTAAGTATTTAGCTTTAAATAGGAATAATTTATTTAATAAGAAATAATTTATTTAGTTAGATTTAAATTATATTTAACTTAGGGGGGTGTTAGGGTTAGGGTTAGACTTAGCTTTAGGGGTTAATACATTTATTAGAGTAGCGGCGAGGTCCGGTCGGCAGATTAGGGGTTAATACTTGAAGTTAGGTGGCAGCGATGTTAGGGAGGGAAGATTAGGGGTTAATACTATTTATTATAGGGTTTGCGAGGCGGGAGTGAGGCGGTTTAGGGGTTAATACATTTATTATAGTGGCGGCGAGGTCCGGTCGGCAGATTAGGGGTTAAAAAGTGTAGGTAAGGTAGCAGCGACGTTGGGGGGGCAGATTAGGGGTTAATAAATATAATGTAGGTGTCAGCGACGTTGGGGGCAGCAGATTAGGGGTTCATAGGGATAACGTAGGTTGTGGCGGTGTCCGGAGCGGCAGATTAGGGGTTAATAATAAAATGCAGGGGTCAGCGATAGCGGGGTCGGCAGATTAGGGGTTAATAAGTGTAAGGTTAGGGGTGTTTAGACTCGGGGTACATGTTAGGGTGTTAAGTGTAGACTTAGAAACTGTTTCCCCATAGGAAATAATGGGGCTGCGTTAGGAGCTGAACGCTGCTTTTTTGCAGGTGTTAGGTTTTTTTCAGCACAAAATGCCCCATTGTTTCCTATGGGGAAATCGTGCACGAGCACGTTTTTCAAGCTGGCCGCTACCGTAAGCAAAGCTGGTATTTAGAGTTGAAGTGGCGGAAAATTATGCTCTACGCTCCCTTTTTGGAGCCTAACGCAGCCCTTCAGAGAACTCTAAATACCAGTGTTATTTAAAAGGTGCGGAGGGAAAAAAACACGCGTAGCTAACGTACCCCTCTGGCCGCAAAACTCTAAATCTAGGCGTTAGTGTTTTTAGGTTTGCTTTAATGGAATATTTTAACTTCATAAAGAACCACATTATTGATCATAGATTTATTCTTGATTGCCAAGGGCCGAGGGCTGGTAGGACAGTATAAATTTCATTTTATAGTGACAGTGTGATTGCAGGTAGGTTGTGGTCTTCCAAGTCAGGTATTTTTAGGTTAGTTTGCCTTGGTTGTTTGTTTTATGAAGCACTCCTATGTGTGTAGAATGAAGGGTAATTCTCTTGATTTTATGATGGCTCAATGAATTTGATGCAAATATCAAACAGTAATGTAGATACTAATAATTCTTGTCTGAGCATTTATTGGTGTTTGAGAACTGTCATTCAATAGTTAGATTATAAATCCCTGTTTTTTTGTATTGTTTTTAATCATTTTGTCTAGTTTGGAAAATACTATAGGATAGTTGAACATGGTCATAATTAAATGTTAGGTATTCAGGTACCTATAGCTCTATTAACAGGTCAGATATACCTATTTAACTATGTTTTTATGTCAATTCATTCTCCCCCTTATTGCTGCAAAAAATTAGACTATTTGTTTTAAAGATGTGTATATATATATATATATATATATATATGTGTGTGTGTGTGTGTGTGTTTATAATTTCTAAAAATGGGCATTAAAATCAAAATGTAATTTCCATACAATTTACTTCTATAATCAAATTTGCTTCAATATCTTGTTATCCTTTGTTGAAGGAGCAGCATTGCTCTACTGGCAGCTAGATGAACATATCTAGTGAGACAATCACAAGAGACTATCGGCTAGATTACGAGTCTTGTGTTAGCCTTAAAAAGCAGCTTTGAGAGCGAGGTCCCAACGCTGCTTTTTAACACCAGCTGGTATTACGAGTCTGGCAGGTACAGGTGTATCGCTCACCTTTCTTCCGCGACTCGAGCTTACTGCAAATCCCCTTACGTCAATTGGTATCCTATCTTTTTAATGGGATTTGCCTAACGCTGGTATTACGAGTCTTGGAGAAAGTGAGCGGTAGACACAAGACTCCTACCGCATTTAAAAGTCAGCAGTTAAGAGTTTTATGGGCTAACGCCGTAACATAAAACTCTTAACTAAAGTGCTACAAAGTACACTAACACCCATAAACTACCTATTAACCCCTAAACCGAGGCCCCCCCACATCGCAAACACTATAATAAAATTTTTAACACTTAATCTGTCAAACCAGAGATCGCCGCCACTATAATAAATGTATTAACCACTAAACCGCCGTACTCCCGCCTCGCAAACACTAGTTAAATTTTATTAACCCCTAATCTGCCGTCTCTAACATCTCCGACACCTACCTACATTTATTAACCCCTAATCTGCTGCCCACAATGTCGCCGCCACTATATTAAAGTTATTAACCCCTAAACCTAAGTCTAACCCTAAGTCTAAACCCCCTAACTTAAATATAATTTAAATAAATCTAAATAAAATTACTATTATTAAATAAATTATTCCTATTTAAAACTAAATACTTACCTGTAAAATAAACCCTAAGCTAGCTACAATATAACTAATAGTTACATTGTAGCTAGCTTAGGGGTTTTTTTAATTTTACAGGCAACTTTGTAATTATTTTAACTAGGTACAATAGTTATTAAATAGTTATTTACTATTTAATAACTACCTAGCTAAAATAAAGACACATTTACCTGTAAATACAATTACACCTAACACTAACACTTAACTATCATTAAATTAATTACCTAAACTAACTACAATTAAATACAATTAAATTAAATAAAGTACGAAACCCCCCCCCCACTAACTTACAGAAAATAATAAAATAATTAAAAAATGTTTAAACTAATTACACCTAATCTAATCCCCCTAATAAAATTTAAAAAAAAAAAAAAAAAGCCCTACCCTATACTAAATTACAAATAGCCCTTAAAAGGGCCTTTTGCGGGGCATTGCCCCAAAGTAATCAGCTCTTTTACATGTAAGAAAAAATACATACCCCCAACATTAAAACCCACCACCCACACACCCAACCCTACTCTAAAACCCACCCAATCCCCCCTTAATAAAACCTAACACTAACCCCTTGAAGCTCACCCTACCTTGAGACGTCTTCACCCAACCGGGCAGAAGTTGTCCTCCAGAGGGGCAGAAGTCTTCATCCGATCCGGGCAGAAGAGGACCTCCAGATGGGCAGAAGTCTTCATCTAGAGGGTATCTTCTATCTTCATCCATCCGGAGCGGAGCGGGTCCATCTTCAAGCCAGCCGAATGCGGAGCATCCTCTTCCAACGACATCCAAATGAAGAATGAAGGTTCCTTTAAATGACATCATCCAATCTGATTCTATCAGCCAATCGGAATTAAGGTAGGAAAAATCCCATTGGCTGATGCAATCAGCCAATAGGATTAAAGTTCAATCCTATTGGCTGATCCAATCAGCCAATGGGATTGAGCTTGCATTCTATTGGCTGTTCCAATCAGCCAGTAGAATGCAAGCTCAATCCTATTTGCTGATTGCATCAGCCAATAGGATTTTTCCTACCTTAATTCCGATTGGCTGATAGAATCCTATCAGCCAATCGAAATTCAAGGGACGCCATCTTGGATGACGTCATTTAAAGGAACCTTCATTCTTCATTTGGATGTCGTTGGAAGAGGATGCTCCGCGACGGCTGGCTTGAAGATGGACCCGCTCCACTTCGGATGGATGATGATAGAAGATGCCATCTGGATGAAGACTTCTGCCCATCTGGAGGTCCTCTTCTGCCCGGATTGGATGAAGACATCTGCCCCTCTGGAGGACCACTTCTGCCCGGTTGGGTGAAGATGTCTCAAGGTAGGGTGATCTTCAAAGGGTTAGTGTTAGGTTTTATTAAGGGGGGATTGGGTGGGTTTTAGAGTAGGGTTGGGTGTGTGGGTGGTGGGTTTTAATGTTGGGGGGGTATTGTATTTTTTTTTACAGGTTAAAGAGCTGATTACTTTGGGGCAATGCCCCGCAAAAGACCCTTTTAAGGGCTATTTGTAATTTAGTATAGGGTAGGGCTTTTTTATTATTTTGGGGGGCTTTTTTATTTTATTAGGGTGATTAGATTAGGTGTAATTAGTTTAAAATTCTTGCAATTATTATTTTTTTTCTGTAATTTAGTGTTTGTTTTTTTTCGTAATTTTGTTTATTTAATTTAATTTTAATTAATTGTAGTTAGTTTACTTCCAAGTCTCTAGAGTCCAGGTCTTATTTAAGTCTCGTTCCCATTTCAGCATGTTTGGAGACTTTGGCCTAGATTTGGAGTTTGGCGGTAGCCATGAAAACCAGCGTTAGAGGCTCCTAACGCTGGTTTTAGGCTACCGCCGGTATTTGGAGTCATTCAAAAAAGGGTCTAACGCTCACTTTTCAGCCGCGACTTTTCCATACCGCAGATCCCCTTACGTCAATTGCGTATCCTATCTTTTCAATGGGATCTTTCTAACTCCGGTATTTAGAGTCGTGGCTGAAGTGAGCGTTAGAATTCTAATGACAAAACTCCAACCGCAGAAAAAAGTCAGTAGTTAAGAGCTTTCTGGGCTAACGCTGGTTCATAAAGCTCTTAACTACTGTACTCTAAAGTACACTAACACCCATAAACTACCTATGTACCCCTAAACCGAGCCCCCCCCACATCGCCGCAACTCGATTAAATTTTTTAACCCCTAATCTGCCGACCGCCACCTACGTTATACTTATGTACCCCTAATCTGCTGCCCCTAACACCGCCGACCCCTATATATTTATTAACCCCTAATCTGCCCCCCACAACGTCGCCTCCACCTGCCTACACTTATTAACCCCTAATCTGCCGAGCAGACCGCACCGCTACTATAATAAAGTTATTAACCCCTAATCCGCCTCACTCCCGCCTCAATAACCCTATAATAAATAGTATTAACCCCTAATCTGCCCTCCCTAACATCGCCGACACCTAACTTCAATTATTAACCCCTAATCTGCTGACTGGAGCTCACCGCTATTCTAATAAATGTATTAACCACTAAAGCTAAGTCTAACCCTAACACTAACACCCCCCTAAGTTAAATATAATTTTAATCTAACGAAATTAATTAACTCTTCTTAAATAAATTATTCCTATTTAAAGCTAAATACTTACCTGTAAAATAAATCCTAATATAGCTACAATATAAATTATAATTATATTCTAGCTATTTTAGGATTAATATTTATTTTACAGGTAACTTTGTATTTATTTTAACCAGGTACAATAGCTATTAAATAGTTAAGAACTATTTAATAGCTAAAATAGTTAAAATAATTACAAAATTACCTGTAAAATAAATCCTAACCTAAGTTACAATTAAACCTAACACTACACTATCAATAAATTAATTAAATACAATACCTACAATTACCTACAATTAAACCTAACACTACACTATCAATAAATTAATTAAATACAATACCTACAAATAACTACAATTAAATAAACTAACTAAAGTACAAAAAATAAAAAAGAACTAAGTTACAAAAAATAAAAAAATATTTACAAACATAAGAAAAATATTACAAAACTAATTACACCTACTCTAAGCCCCCAAATAAAATAACAAAGCCCCCCAAAATAAAAAATGCCCTACCCTATTCTAAATGCCCCAAAGAATTCAGCTCTTTTGCCTGTAAAAAAAAAACATACAATACCCCCCCCAACATTACAACCCACCACCCACATACCCCTAATCTAACCCAAACCCCCCTTAAATAAACCTAACACTAAGCCCCTGAAGATCTTCCTACCTTGTCTTCACCATGCCAGGTATGACCGTCCATTCCAGGCTCCGATATCTTCATTAAAGCCCAAGCGGGGGCTAGACATCCATCATCCGATGGCTGAAGATGTCCAGAAGAGGCTCCAAAATCTTCATCCTATCCGGGAAGAAGAGTAGATCCGGACCGGCAACCATCTTCTTCCAAGCGGAATCTTCTATCTTCATCCAATGAGGACCGGCTCCATCTTGAAGACCTCCACCGCGGACCCATCTTCTTCCAACGACGACTTCCCGACGAATGACGGTTCCTTTAAGGGACGTCATCCAAGATGGCGTCCCTCGAATTCCGATTGGCTGATAGGATTCTATCAGCCAATCGGAATTAAGGTAGGAAAATTCTGATTGGCTGATGGAATCAGCCAATAAGAATCAAGTTCAATCCGATTGGCTGATCCGATCAGCCAATCAGATTGAGCTTGCATTCTATTGGCTGATCAGAACAGCCAATAGAATGCGAGCTCAATCTGATTGGCTGATTGAATCAGCCAATCGGATTGAACTTGATTCTGATTGGCTGATCGGAACAGCCAATAGAATGCAAGCTCAATCTGATTGGCTGATTGAATCAGCCAATCGGATTGAACTTGATTCTGATTGGCTGATTCCATCAGCCAATCAGAATTTTCCTACCTTAATTCCGATTGGCTGATAGAATCCTATCAGCCAATCGGAATTCGAGGGACGCCATCTTGGATGACGTCCCTTAAAGGAACCGTCATTCATCGGGAAGTCGTTGTCGGAAGAAGATGGGTCCGCGGTGGAGGTCTTCAAGATGGAGCCGGTCCTCATCAGATGAAGATAGAAGATGCCGCTTGGAAGAAGATGGTTGCCGGTCCGGATCTACTTTTCTTCCCGGATAGGATGAAGACTTTGGAGCCTCTTCTGGACTTCTTCAGCCGTCGGATGATGGATGTCTAGCCCCCACTTGTGCTTAGATGAAGATATCGGAGCCTGGAACGGACGGTCATACCTGGCCTGTGAAGACAAGGTAGGAAGATCTTCAGGGGCTTAGTGTTAGGTTTATTTGAGGGGGGTTTGGGTTAGATTAGGGGTATGTGGGTGGTGGGTTGTAATGTTGGGGGGGGGGTATTGTATGTTTTTTTTTACAGGCAAAAGAGCTGAATTCTTTGGGGCATGCCCCGCAAAGGGCCCTGTTCAGGGCTGGTAAGGTAAAAGAGCTTTGAACTTTAGTAATTTAGAATAGGGTAGGGCATTTTTATTTTGGGGGGCTTTGTTATTTTATTAGGGGGCTTAGAGTAGGTGTAATTAGTTTAAAATTGTTGTAATATTTTTCTTATGTTTGTAAATATTTTTTTATTTTTTGTAACTTAGTTCTTTTTTATTTTTTGTACTTTAGTTAGTTTGTTTAATTGTAGTTATTTGTAGGTATTGTATTTAATTAATTTATTGATAGTGTAGTGTTAGGTTTAAATGTAGGTAATTGTAGGTATTGTATTTAATTAATTTATTGATAGTGTAGTGTTAGGTTTAATTGTAACTTAGGTTAGGATTTATTTTACAGGTAATTTTGTAATTATTTTAACTATTTTAGCTATTAAATAGTTCTTAACTATTTAATAGCTATTGTACCTGGTTAAAATAAATACAAAGTTACCTGTAAAATAAATATTAATCCTAAAATAGCTATAATATAATTATAATTTATATTGTAGCTATATTAGGATTTATTTTACAGGTAAGTATTTAGCTTTAAATAGTGTTAGTGTTAGGGTTAGACTTAGCTTTAGGGGTTAATACATTTATTAGAATAGCAGTGAGCTCCAGTCGGCAGATTAGGGGTTAATGTTTGAAGTTAGGTGTAGGCGATGTTAGGGAGGGCAGATTAGGGGTTAATACTATTTATTATAGGGTTAGTGAGGCGGATTAGAGGTTAATAACTTTATTATAATAGCGGTGCGGTCCGGTCGGCAGATTAGGGGTTAATAAGTGTAGGCAGGTGGAGGCGACGTTGTGGGCGGCAGATTAGGGGTTAATAAATATAATATAGGGGTTGGCGGTGTTAGGGCAGCAGATTAGGGGTACATAGGGATAATGTAAGTAGCGGCGGTTTACGGAGCGGCAGATTAGGGGTTAATAATAATATGCAGGGGTCAGCGATAGCGGGGCAGCAGAATAGGGGTTAATAAGTGTAAGGTTAAGGGTGTTTAGACTCGGGGTACATGTTAGAATGTTAGGTGCAGACATAGGAAGTGTTTCCCCATAGCAAACAATGGGGCTGCGTTAGGAGCTGAAAGCGGCTTTTTTGCAGGTGTTAGTTTTTTTTTCAGCTCAAACAGCCCCATTGTTTTCTATGGGGGAATCGTGCACGAGCACGTTTTTGAGGCTGGCCGCGTCCGTAAGCAACTCTGGTATCGAGAGTTGAAGTTGCGTTAAATATGCTCTACGCTCCTTTTTTGGAGCCTAACGCAGCCATTCTGTGCTGCGTTACATATTAAGACATGACTAATACATATCAAACAAATTGAAAGTCTTGTTTATAGACCCAGTAAGGCAATTGTGAACTCGTGAAACTTGAATACCTCAAGCTTTCACATGTTAAAACTAAAGCTAGTTAAGTATAATACTCATCTAGTCCTTCCTCTATTTCAGGTCGGTGAGCATTCTTCTTCTGGAGGAGATTCAGAGTCCGAATGATTATTTGTAAAGTTCTTTGCTTTTCTTTGTTTTTTGGCGTGGGCCACCGGGGTCCACTCTTTTTGGATGGATTTTCCCTGAGGGTTCGGATTCGGTAGGGTTTGATGAAGCTCGAATGGGATCTCCAGTCGACGTAGAATAGATGACCCCTCACTTACGATGGAGCAGGTGTAGGTCATATTGGCATGTGTGAAAGCCAATTTGACGGGGAAGTTCCATCTGTATTTTATCTGGGCCTTTGTGAGTGCCGATGTAATAGGTCTAAGCTCTCTTCTTTTCCTCAGTGTGATTGGGGCGATATCAGCATACACTTGAATTGTATGGCCCTCAAAGTTGATCGTTTGCAGTTGTCTGGACGCTTTGAGGATGAATTCTTTTACATGGAAATAATGGAGTTTAAGAACAATGTCTCTGGTGGTGGATTGTTGAGGTTTGGTAAGGACTCTGTGAACCCTGTCCATCAAGAGCTTGTCTGGTTCTATGTCTGGAACCAATTGTTGAAAAAGTGAAGTCATAGCCTCATTCAGGTTTTTATATGTTTCTGATACGTAAGTTGGATCTGCGAGATCTGTTCTCGAGATCTTCAATTTGTTCTTTCAATTTGTGTATGTATTCTTCATGGTCGGACATGACTTTCTGTATATGGGGGATCTCTTCTGTTATTGCATCTGTTCTTTCCTCTAGTTCTGCTGTGCGGGTACCAATTTCTTTAATATCTTGTCGTAGGTCAGACAGCGCGGATTTCAGTTCTTCTTGAAAGACAGATTTAATTTGGGAAAGTAGTTCTTTGTTTTGAGTATCGGCGGGGAGGGCCGCTGTTAATTCCGTCATGCTGGCTTCTAGAGTTTCTCCCTGTATAGGAGAGCCTTTGTGTGTCTGTTTTTGTTTGAGCTGGGATTTAGAGAGGCATTCCTTAACTGTTTGTGTTTTATTCTTCATCGTGTATTTCTTATAGAAAAGAACCAAAAGAGTGTGATTATAATAGATCAATTGGTAGCGTTAGTTAGATATTCAACTCAGGGTGTTGGTTGTAAGAGGGAGGATTCTATTTATGTATCAATGTCCATGATATGAACCTTGAGTCTGATGTGTGAGATAGGAGATCAAGTTTTGTCCCACCTTACCCCCACTTCTCTTCACTTAAAACACATCCATCATCAGAGCAGCTGGGGGGCTATACAGATAAGAGGGGGGTCTGGATTCCAAGTATTATGACTTAACAGTTCCTCTGTCTGGCGACTCTGAACCCTCTAATAACTCTCCTAAGGTGTCTCCCAAATTGCAACTTCATGTGCTGCCCCTTTAGGCCTAGGAGGTGTAGATGGTGTTTCTAGCAGGGTTAATGTAGAGAGGAGCTGTATACCTTTAAATATAACCTAACACATGAATAGGTTAATTTATTTGTGCCCCATTCGCACTAATCTATATTGTAGAAATGGGCCTCTTGATCCAGTGTGCTCACAGCAGGTGGTATACTGTTCTGGCTAAGGGCCACCTTCCGTTCAGGACAGCATTTTTTAGTTTAGTGCAGTAATAAAAACATTGCTGTTAGTGCTTTAGTGGCGAAACGCTTTGTGTATAGCGTTAACTAAATTGGTATAGTGTGTCCGGGGACTTCTATATATAGACTGTATGAGTCCTGCTACCACGTGGCGTGATGCCTGGACGCGTGGTAATGGCAAATCTCGCCTGATGTTGTGGAAGGGGGAACGGGGGCAATTTCTTACCCACTTTCAGGGGCTTCCATCAATGGATGGAGTCTCCACTGATGCCTTCTCCTCAGCAGACCGGGTCCAACAGGCTTAGGAACTGATGGAAGGTGCTGCCAAGATGGTGGATTTTCGCGCCTCACCAGGCCCGACCTGCTTCCAGTACGAGGAGTCTCACTCGATCTGCTGAGGGTAGCAATCCGAGGATCGATGACCGTGAGTCTAAAAACTGTTGTTGGCTGAGAGGGCGCTCTAGTTTGTGTAGTTTCGTCGGGCTGTGATCCTGTCTTGTCCGGTTATCTCCGACTTAGGTTATAGGCTGATGTCACTATCCCCTGCTTCTTGAATGTCGCCTCTGTGAGCCTCTGGAGCGGAGCCCCTACCCTCCGGAGTGGCGTTAGATGGTTGTCAGCAGGGGACAGGTTGTTTCGTCTGGAGATATGGTTGCCCGGTCACAGCTTCTTTCTGCCTTCTGCTGCAGCCCGATGTAAAATGACTTTTCGGGTCTCACTGCTCTGTAGAAAGTCTTTTTCTTTGAGGCAGATACTAGAAGGGCTATATGTCAGAAAGATTTACAAACTTGAGACATATAAACTTGAAGTTTTTAAATAAAATACAGGCTAAGGTTTGGGAGCTCTCCTCCGACACGTCTACTCAGCTCAGAAGCTAGCCCCGCCTCTATCTAGAGCATGTAATTTTAAACAATTTTCCAATTTACTTTTATCACCAATTTTGCTTTGTTCTCTTGGTATTCTTAGTTGAAATCTTAACCTAGGAGGTTCATATGCTAATTTCTTAGACCTTGAAGGCCACCTCTTTTCAGAATGCATTTTAACAGTTTTTCACCACTAGAGGGTGTTAGTTCATGTATTTCATATAGATAACACTGCTCGTGCACGTGAAGTTATCTGGGAGCAGGCACTGATTGGCTAAACTGCAAGTCTGTCAAAAGAACTGAACTAAAGGGGCAGTTTGCAGAGGCTTAGATACAAGATAATCACAGAGGTTAAAAGTATATTAATATAACTGTGTTGGTTATGCAAAACTGGGGAATGGGTAATAAAGGGATTATCTATCTTTTAAAACAACAAAAATTCTGGTGTAGACTGTCCCTTTAAGTCTGAAAATTGTAGTGTTTCTATTCCCCCCAGAGAACACTGACTCTGCTACACGATGCACAGTTATTGGTTGATATGTGCAGGACCTTATTTATATATGCTTCTGATTGGCCACAGCAAAGAAAGTAAGACAAACAATATTCAAAAGTTGTGTACCAAGTCTGCAAAACAACACATGGCGATTTAAATCATTTTAAAACATTTAGGGCCTTAATTTATGCTAAGTCCAAACACGGTCACAACAGCGTATTTTACATTGCTAGAATTCTAAATGTGAACAGGATTTCAATAATGTCATGAACATGTCATGAACATGTTTAAACATGCGTTCCCTATAAAAACCCGGTTACAAAGGAGCAATTCCGATTGAAAATCTTCTTTGCAGATACAATGTTCCGAAGGAGCGGGTTCATGCTTTGCAGTTTCAGTACTGTTAAAATCTAGAATAAGAAGATTTTATAAGTAAGTAATAGAAACTCAAAGTCTTTGTTTTTTTTAGACCCACACCCACTCTATTTAACCCCTAAAAACTGCCTAGTGCAGTTATTTATTTTTAAATAAAAATGCTAATATTTTGTTATTTTAAAAAGGCACAGTAGACTAAACTTTGGAGGCAATTGGTGCACATTTGGAAAATTAACCAGAGATCTGGGTAATTTTCGGAGCACTTATTTCTACCGCCAGCTTGCGGTAGCAATAACCATTCACTTATAATGACTGGTTATTTATCACACGCCCGAATTTGCCTGTTTATGGGCACACAATAAATAAGTGCTCCACTTGTAATCAATCCCTAAAAGGGGCAATATAGTGATTGAGCAATCACCCCAGTATGCCCATCATGACCAGATACAATTAGCATTCAGATGTTTTAGTAGTGGTGATGATGGAATCTGATTACAATTGGTTCCTTTTGAACTCATGATTGTGTGATCCTTTTGGAAAGCCTGGTTATGAAGACACCAGTACTAATAGTGACAATCATGGCCGTGCAAGTGCGACTTAGAAACAAACATTAACAGAAATAGATTGCTTCACGCCATTTCTAACTGGTGGAGTCCTGATCTCACTTTCTTGCAGATCCTCTTATCTGTACAGAAAATGACTATACAATAGCAATGAATAAAGCTTTAAAGAATCAATACCATGTATGTTAAAGGGACAGTCAGCACCATCATTTTTGTTGTTTAAAAAGAAAGATAATCCCTTTATTACCCATTCCCCAGTTTTGCATAACCAACACAGTTATAATAATACACGTTTTACCTCTGTAATTACCTTGTATCTAAGCTTATGCTGACTGCCCCCTTATTTCAGTTCTTTTGACAGACATGCATTTTAGCCAATCAGTGCTCACTCCTAGGTCACTTCACGTGCATGAGCTCAATGTTATCTATATGAAACACATTAACTTATGCCCTCTAGTGATCAAAATGCATTCAGATTAGAGGCAGTCTTCAAGGTCTAAGAAATTAGCATATGAACCTCCTAGGTTTAGCTTTCAACTAAGAATACCAAGAGAATAAAGCAAAATTGGTGATACAAGTAAATTGGGAAGTTGTTTAAAATTACATGCCCTATTTAAATTAGGAAAGGTTTTTTTGGACTTGACTGTCCCTTTAAGACACCTCTAAATGTCTCCTGTGGCCATTTTAGAGTGACTTACACTTGTGCAATAAAAAATGTTTTCAAATAGCCCTTGAATAATTACAATGATGTCAAAAAGGTCATTTTGTGGCTTTATCAAGTTCCTTGATTTGTTGAATTTGAAAAAGCAAAAATGGTCTCAAAAAGATATAGAAAAGTGTCTTAAAAATTGCGGTTTTCACCAGACTTAGGGCTAGATTACAAGTGGTGCAGTATTTTTTTTCCGATTGATAGGATTTTCATTTTTACACTTGTTGTGTTGCGTTCGTATTACATATTAAAAAAATAATTTATTTTGCGCTAGTGTTAACACGAATAAACCTAACACCTGAGATTGCACAAACACCATTGCATTTTCGAATTCCCCATAGAAGTCAATAAAGAAACAAAAAATGCTGAAAAAAACACCTATCGCACAAACAACAAAGCATATTCGCATTAGCAAGTGGGAAATATTTACAGTAAATACATAGTTAAAATCTTTATTAAATATGAATATTGCATAAATATGTTTTATCATATTTTGATCTACTTAAAGGGACAGTCTACACCAGAATTTGTATTGTTTTAAAAGATAGATAATCCCTTTATTACCCATTTCCCAGTTTTGCATAACTAACACAGTTATAATAATATACTTTTAACCTCTGTGATTATCTTATATCTAAGCCTCTGCAAACTGCCCCTTTTTTCAGTTCTTTTGACAGACTTGCAGTCTAGCCAATCAGTGCCTGCTCCCAGATAACTTCTCGTGCACGAGCACAGTGTTATCTATATGAAATACGTGAACTAACACCCTCTACTGGTGAAAAACTGTTAAAATGCAATCTGAAAGAGGAGAGCTTCAAGGTCTAAGAAATTAGCATATGAACCTCCTAGGTTAAGCTTTCAACTAAGAATACCAAGAGAACAAAGCAAAATTGGTGATAAAAGTAAATTGGAAAATTGTTTAAAATTACATGCCCTATCTGAATCATGAACGTTTATTTTGGCCTAGACTGTCCCTTTAATGGCAAAGGGATATAATGCACTTATATATATGTGTACATATATATTAATGTTTTATATGTGTATATATGACTGTACATACATATATACACTATATGTATGTGTCTCAATGTTAAAGCCATTTGCCAGCCTTTTTTTTTCTAACACCCGAGATCTCCAATCTTTGAGCCCTTATAACTTTTTTGTGCAATATTTTTATTATTATTTTTTTTTTATCAGACAGTGTTAATATGAGTGTACATTGTAATGTATTTTTGAAGTGTTTTGTGCAACTTTTTTGTTTTGGAAAACAGTTAACCACAGCTCTGAGATCGCGGTAAGGATTGAAGACTAAAGGGCGATTTTGCACCACTTGTAATATCAGCGCAATGAAAATGGCTCGCAAAAACATGATTGCGTTAGCGCAAAACTGTTTGCACCTTACTTGAAATATAGCCCTTAATGGCCAAGTAAGCAGGTTTGATTGATTCCTCCAGGTTTAAAACATATATCAGCTGCTAATGTAAGTCTCAAACATGAGACGTGCATTTCGCTATATGAGCCTTTGAGAGGGGTCTTCTTCAGGACTTAATTACAATTTAAGCAATTAAGTCATGGAATAAGACCATATTTTTTAACAGAAATGTAACATTGTTTCACTAGCTTTGGAGGGCCAATATCAACTCATACTAACTGTTATTTAAATTGACAGCCTGGTTATAGGCTAGAACAGGAAAATACTGAAACTCAGCTATAAGGGCTTGACATGTTTGCAAAATAATCCAATGTTTTCATAATATCTTTTGTATTTTATAACTTAAATCACTGTACACTGCTAAGCAATCAGAGATTGATTGATTGATTGATTAATAATAACATTAATAAACAAATTATTAATAGAGTTAAAGAGGTGAGAAGGCCTCTTAATCATACTGCCATATGCCAGGCCTGGTTGCTCTAGGCCCCAATAAGCTTCTGGCAACCAGGGAGTGATATGATGTCTTTAGGGACCTTAGGTAAGGTGTAAATACATTGCCATAATCTATGATAATGAATTTAGGCTCCTAACTGTCAGTCGACATCTCCATTTGAGTTGACAAATAATTTAATTTACATAATATTGTTTGTCCAGTATTAATTATGGTGTTAATATAGTTTAATATATCTGGTGTTTTAATGTTGAGTTTATCTTATACCCTAGATGGGAATCATAGGCCTAGATTTGGAGTTTTGTCGGTAAGGACCCGCGTAGCTAACGCCGTCTTTTTTCTGGCCGCACCATAAAAATAACTCTGGTATTGAGAGTCCACATAAAGGCTGCGTTAGGCTCCAAAAAAGGAGCGTAGAGCATTTTTAACGCAACTTCAACTCTCGATACCAGAGTTGCTTACGGATGCGGCCAGCCTCAAAAACGTGCTCGTGCACGATTCCCCCATAGGAAACAATGGGGCTGTTTGAGCTGAAAAAAAAACTAACACCTGCAAAAAAGCCGCGTTCAGCTCTTAACGCAGCCCCATTGTTTGCTATGCGTAAACACTTCCTACGTCTGCACCTAACACTCTAACATGTACCCCGAGTCTAAACACCCCTAACCTTACACTTATTAACCCCTATTCTGCCGCCCCCACTATCGCTGACCCCTGCATTTTTTTTTTAACCCCTAATCTTCCGCTCTGTAAACCGCCGCTACTTACATTATCCCTATGTACCCCTAATCTGCTGCCCCTAACACCGCCGACCCCTATATTATATTTATTAACCCCTAATCTGCTCCCCACAACGTCGCCTCCACCTGCCTACACTTATTAACCCCTAATCCCCCGATGACGACCGGCTCCATCCTGAAGACCTCCACCGTTGACCCATCTTCATCCGGCGACATCCAACTGAAGAATGACGGTTCCTTTAAGGGACGTCATCCAAGGTGGCGTCCCTCGAATTCCGATTGGCTGATAGGATTCTATCAGCCAATCGGAATTAAGGTAGGAATATTCTGATTGGCTGATCGGAACAGCCAATAGAATGCGAGCTCAATCTGATTGGCTGATTGGATCAGCCAATCGGATTGAACTTGATTCTGATTGGCTGATTCCATCAGCCAATCAGAATATTCCTACCTTAATTCCGATTGGCTGATAGAATCCTATCAGCCAATCGGAATTTGAGGGACGCCATCTTGGATGACGTCCCTTAAAGGAACCGTCATTCTTCAGTTGGACGTCGCCGGATGAAGATGGGTCCACGGTGGAGGTCTTCAGGATGGAGCCGGTCGTCATCGGATGAAGATAGAAGATGCCGCTTGGATCAAGATGGTTGCCGGTCCGGATCGCCTCTTCTTCCCGGATAGGATGAAGACATTGGAGCCTCTTCTGGACATCTTCAGCCACCGGATGATGGATCGCCAGCCCCCGCTTGGGTTGGATGAAGATTTTGGAGCCAGGACGGATCGGTGATATCTGGTGAGGTGAAGACAAGGTAGGATGATCTTCAGGGGCTTAGTGTTAGGTTTATTTAAGGGGGGTTTGGGTTAGATTAGGGGTATGTGGGTGGTGGGTTGTAATGTTGGGGGGGGTATTGTATGTTTTTTTTTTACAGGCAAAAGAGCTGAACTTCTTGGGGCATGCCCCGCAAAGGGCCCTGTTCAGGGCTGGTAAGGTAAAAGAGCTTTGAACTTTATTAATTTAGAATAGGGTAGGGCATTTTTTATTTTGGGGGTCTTTGTTATTTTATTAGGGGGCTTAGAGTAGGTGTAATTAGTTTAAAATTGTTGTAATATTTTTTTTATGTTTGTAAATATTTTTTTATTTTTTGTAACTTAGTTCTTTTTTATTTTTTGTACTTTAGTTAGTTTATTTCATTGTAGTTATTTGTAGATATTGTATTTAATTAACGTATTGATAGTGTAGTGTTAGGTTTAATTGTAGGTAATTATAGGTATTTTAATTAATTTAATGATAGTATAGTGTTAGGTTTAATTGTAACTTAGGTTAGGATTTATTTTACAGGTAATGTAATTATTTTAACTAGGTAACTATTAAATAGTTCTTAACTATTTAATAGCTATTGTACATGGTTAAAATAATTACAAAGTTGCCTGTAAAATAAATATTAATCCTAAAATAGCTACAATGCAATTATAATTTATATTGTAGCTATATTAGGATTTATTTTACAGGTATTTATCTTTAAATAGGAATCATTTATTTAATAAGAGTTAATTTATTTCGTTAGATTAAAATTATATTTAATTTAGGGGGGTGTTAGTGTTAGGGTTAGACTTAGCTTTAGGGGTTAATACATTTATTAGAATAGCGGTGAGCTCCGGTCGGCAGATTAGGGGTTAATAATTGAAGTTAGGTGTCGGCGATGTTAGGGAGGGCAGATTAGGGGTTAATACTATTTATTATAGGGTTAGTGAGGCGGATTAGGGGTTAATAACTTTATTATAGTAGCGGTGCGGTCCGCTCGGCAGATTAGGGGTTAATAAGTGTAGGCAGGTGGAGGCGACGTTGAGGGGGGCAGATTAGGGGTTAATAAATATAATATAGGGGTCGGCGGTGTTAGGGGCAGCAGATTAGGGGTACATAGCTATAATGTAGGTGGCGGCGCTTTGCGGTCGGCAGATTAGGGGTTAATTATTGTAGGTAGCTGGCGGCGACGTTGTGGGGGGCAGATTAGGGGTTAATAAATATAATACAGGGGTCGGCGGTGTTAGGGGCAGCAGATTAGGGGTACATAAGTATAACGTAGGTGGCGGTCGGCAGATTAGGGGTTAAAAAAAAATTAATCGAGTGGCGGCGATGTGGGGGGACCTCATTTAGGGGTACATAGGTAGTTTATGGGTGTTAGTGTACTTTAGAGTACAGTAGTTAAGAGCTTTATGAACCGGCGTTAGCCCAGAAAGCTCTTAACTACTGACTTTTTTCTGCGGCTGGAGTTTTGTCGTTAGATTTCTAACGCTCACTTCAGCCACGACTCTAAATACCGGAGTTAGAAAAATCCCATTGAAAAGATAGGATACGCAATTTACGTAAGGGGATCTGCGGTATGGAAAAGTTGCGGCTGAAAAGTGAGCGTTAGACCCTTTTTTGAGTGACTCCAAATACCGGAGTTAGCCTAAAACCAGCGTTAGGAGCCTCTAACGCTGGTTTTCACGGCTACCGCCAAACTCCAAATCTAGGCCATACAGTTTTATCCATGTAATAATTACATTGTTCTCATTTAAAAAGTCTTTTAATTTCAATGTTCTAAAGAAATGAAACAGATTTTTTTTCAGTTTGAAAAAGTCACAGCTCTAACTTGGATAGGATGAGAGTCCTTTCTCTAACACTGTTTTCTCAGCTGCTAATAATAGAGTCCCTGCTGTGTTAACGATCAGTGTGTGCAGTGAGGAAGCTAAATTCCTTATTGTAGATTATGCCAGAACACCAGGGTTTTACACCTTACCTAAAGTCCATAAAGACATGAAATCACCCCCTGGACACCCTTTAGTTGCAAGCACTGGGTTCATCTTTTCTAATAGATAAACTTTTAATCTCATGCAATACTCTAACAGTAAAAAGTGATAAGTATTTTGCTTATGTTTTGCTGTTATTAACCTCTACACTTACTTTTGAGGTTTGGGGACAATATCTATAACTTTAGCAACTTTTAGTGACTTTCATATTAGTGAAAAAGAAATAATTTTTAACTTCTTGAAGTTTTTACCTTCAAGGTGTATATATATATATATATATATATATATATGTATATGCAGTATATATATATATATACAGTATATATATATATATATATATATATATATATATATATATATATAGGGTCCAATTTTACCCCAATAAACATTATTATAAATATTTCTGAAGAAATCTTTGTTTATGAGAGTAAACTTGTCTTCACAATATGGTACAACAATGATGATGTATTTGGCACATGGTTGGATATTGGAAACATTGAACAATTTGGACCTCATTAGTGCTACTCACATATACAATCTAGGATAGTCTGGATCCACACTGGTTGAAAGAGGTTATGAACTTGTCTGGTAATTTATATAGAAAAAGTACTGTTCATAACATGGAGTTGTTAAATCCTGTACCTAAAAGTCAGGTAAATCAGTTCAGACATATAGGCTCTGATGGTGCTTGGGCTTTACATAGGTTGTCATAGATGAGGAATATCTTTATTGACAGAAGTTGGCAGCCTACCGACCAACTGTCTTCTTCGTATTACACAGACGTTATCATTAGCACTGTTAAAGTACATTTACATTATACAAGCCCAGCAATACCTAGAGGAACATTTCCATCCTGGGAGGCTTACAATTTGCCCAGTCTGTGAGATCTGCACACAAATGCTTTACACTTGTGTGTGAGCTTTGTTTGCTTACTGTATTTTATTGACACCTCAGCCATTGGGCCCCCTTTATCCTTTGTATGTTTGTTGTTCAGATGTTTGATGGTTAACCAAATTATAGAGGACCTTCGCCTGACACTTTGAATAATTGTTGTTCAATAATTGTCTTAATTGCTCTAATTATAAAAGCCTTACTAGGGTTCCCTCACTTAACCATCCATATTGTACATGGATTATGCAATTTATATTATAATTTTTCCTTAAGGGATAATAAATGTTGGAGAAACTAAACAGCAGGTCCACAAGATGATCAAAAAACAGAGTAACATTTGAGGTAGGAACCTTTTATAGAAGGTATTTCATCACTTTTTGTGAACTATCTATAATGTCGGCAAACTTACAGCCAGATTACGAGTTTTGCGTTATGAGCGTTGCGGTACTAACTTGCAAGATATTGCACCGCTCACTTCCCTACAGCGCTGATATTACAGGTTTATAAAAACCAGGCGTTAACAGGCAAGAAGTGAGCGTAAAGCAAAATTGAGCTCCATACCGCACTCCAATAAAAGCGCTGCTGAAAGCCGCGGTGAGCTGGTTTTACGTGCTTGTGCACGATTTCCCCATAGACATCAATGGGGAGAGCCGGCTTAAAAAAGTCTAACACCTGCAAAAAAGTAGCGTAAAGCTTTGTAACACAGCCCCATTGATTCCTATTGGGGAACAAAATTTATGTTTATACTTAACACCTTAACATGAACCCCTAGTCTAAACACCCCTAACCTTACACTTATTAACCCCTAATCTGCTGCCCCCAACATCGCCGACACCTACATTATACTTATTAACCCCCAATCTGCCGCTCCAGACAACGCCACCACTATAATAAACATATTAACCCCTAAACCACCACACTCCCGCATCACAAACTCTAGTTAAATATTATTAACCCCTTATCTGCCACCCCTAACATCGCCGCCACCTACCTACATTTATTAACCCCTAATCTGCCGCCCCCAACGTTGCCGCCACTATACTACATTTATTAACCCCTAAACCTAAATCTAACACCCCCTAACTTAAATATAATTAAAATAAATCTAAATAAAACCTACTATCATTACCTAAATAATTCCTAGTTAAAACTAAATACTTACCTATAAAATAAACCCTTAGGCCTAGATTTGGAGTTTGGCGGTAGCCGTGAAAACCAGCGTTAGAGGCTCCTAACGCTGGTTTTAGGCTACCGCCGGTATTTGGAGTCAGTCAGGAAAGGGTCTAACGCTCACTTTTCAGCCGCGACTTTTCCATACCGCAGATCCCCTTACGTCAATTGCGTATCCTATCTTTTCAATGGGATCTTCCTAACTCCGGTATTTAGAGTCGTGTCTGAAGTGAGCGTTAGAATTCTAACGACAAAACTCCAGCCGCAGAAAAAAGTCAGTAGTTAAGAGCTTTCTGGGCTAACGCCGGTTCATAAAGCTCTTAACTACTGTGCTCTAAAGTACACTAACACCCATAAACTACCTATGTACCCCTAAACCGAGGTCCCCCCACATCGCCGCCACTCGATTAAATTTTTTAACCCCCTAATCTGCCGACCGCCACCTACGTTATACTTATGTACCCCTAATCTGCTGCCCCTAACACGCCGACCCCTATATTATATTTATTAACCCCTAACCTGCCCCCCACAACGTCGCCGCCAGCTACCTACAATAATTAACCCCTAATCTGCCGACCGCAAAGAGCCGCCACCTACATTATAGCTATGTACCCCTAATCTGCTGCCCCATAACACCGCCGACCCCTATATTATATTTATTAACCCCTAACCTGCCCCCCACAACGTCGCCGCCAGCTACCTACACTTATTAACCCCTAATCTGCCGACCGCAAAGAGCTGCCACCTACATTATAGCTATGTACCCCAAATCTGCTGCCCCTAACACCGCCGACCCCTATATTATATTTATTAACCCCTAACCTGCCCCCCACAACGTCGCCGCCAGCTACCTACAATAATTAACCCCTAATATGCCGAGCGGATCTCACCGCTACTATAATAAAGTTATTAACCCCTAATCCGCCTCACTCCCGCCTCAATAACCCTATAATAAATAGTATTAACCCCTAATCTGCCCTCCCTAACATCGCCGACACCTAACTTCAATTATTAACCCCTAATCTGCCGACCGAATCTCGCCGCTATTCTTGAAGACCTCCACCGCGGACCTATCTTCTTCCGACGACGACTTCCCGACGAATGACGGTTCCTTTAAGGGACGTCATCCAAGATGGCGTCCCTCAAATTACAATTGGCTGATAGGATTCTATCAGCCAATCGGAATTAAGGTAGGAAAATTCTGATTGGCTGATGGAATCAGCCAATCAGAATCAAGTTCAATCCGATTGGCTGATCCGATCAGCCAATCAGATTGAGCTTGCATTCTATTGGCTGATCGGAACAGCCAATTGAATGCAAGCTCAATCTGATTGGCTGATTGAATCAGCCAATCGGATTGAACTTGATTCTGATTGGCTGATTCCATCAGCCAATCAGAATTTTCCTACCTTAATTCCGATTGGCTGATAGAATCCTATCAGCCAATCGGAATTCGAGGGACGCCATCTTGGATGACGTCCCTTAAAGGAACCGTCATTCGTCGGGAAGTCGTCGTCGGAAGAAGATGGGTCCGCGGTGGAGGTCTTCAAGATGGAGCCGGTCCTCATCGGATGAAGATAGAAGATGCCGCTTGGAAGAAGATGGTTGCCGGTCCGGATCTACTCTTCTTCCCGGAAAGGATGAAGACTTTGGAGCCTCTTCTGGACTTCTTCAGCCGTCGGATGATGGATGTCTAGCCCCCGCTTGGGCTTAGATGAAGATTTCGGAGCCTGGAACGATCGGTGATACCTGGCATGGTGAAGACAAGGTAGGAAGATCTTCAGGGGCTTAGTGTTAGGTTTATTTAAGGGGGGTTTGGGTTAGATTAGGGGTATGTGGGTGGTGGGTTGTAATGTTGGGGGGGGGTATTGTATGTGTTTTTTTACAGGCAAAAGAGCTGAATTCTTTGGGGCATGCCCCGCAAAGGGCCCTGTTCAGGGCTGGTAAGGTAAAAGAGCTTTGAACTTTAGTAATTTAGAATAGGGTAGGGCATTTTTTTATTTTGGGGGTCTTTGTTATTTTATTAGGGGGCTTAGAGTAGGTGTAATTAGTTTAAAATTGTTGTAATATTTTTCTGATGTTTGTAAATATTTTTTTATTTTTTGTAACTTAGTTCTTTTTTATTTTTTGTACTTTAGTTAGTTTATTTCATTGTATTTATTTGTAGATATTGTATTTAATTAATTTATTGATAGTGTAGTGTTAGGTTTAATTGTAGGTAATTGTAGGTATTTTATTTAATTAATTTATTGATAGTGTAGTGTTAGGTTTAATTGTAACTTAGGTTAGGATTTATTTTACAGGTAATTTTGTAATTATTTTAACTATTTTAGCTATTAAATAGTTCTTAACTATTAAATAGCTATTGTACCTGGTTAAAATAAATACAAAGTTACCTGTAAAATAAATATTAATCCTAAAATAGCTATAATATAATTATAATTTATATTGTAGCTATATTAGGATTTATTTTACAGGTAAGTATTTAGCTTTAAATAGGAATAATTTATTTAATAAGAGTTAATTAATTTCGTTAGATTTAAATTATATTTAAGTTAGGGGGGTGTTAGTGTTAGGGTTAGACTAAGCTTTAGGGGTTAATACATTTATTAGAATAGCGGTGAGCTCCAGTCGGCAGATTAGGGGTTAATGTTTGAAGTTAGGTGTCGGCGATGTTAGGGAGGACAGATTAGGGGTTAATACTATTTATTATAGGGTTAGTGAGGCGGATTAGGGCTTAATAACTTTATTATAATAGCGGTGGGGTCCGGTCGGCAGATTAGGGGTTAATAAGTGTAGGCAGGTGGAGGCGACGTTGTGGGGGGCAGATTAGGGGTTAATAAATATAATATAGGGGTCGGCGGTGTTAGGGGCAGCAGATTAGGGGTACATAGGGATAATGTAAGTAGCGGCGGTTTACGGAGCGGCAGATTAGTGGTTAATAAGTGTAAGGTTAGGGGTGTTTAGACTCGGGGTACATGTTAGGGTGTTAGGAGCAGACGTAGGAAGTGTTTCCCCATAGACAACAATGGGGCTGCGTTAGGAGCTGAACGCTGCTTTTTTGCAGGTGTTAGGTTTTTTTTCAGCTCAAACAGCCCCATTGTTTTCTATGGGGGAATCGTGCATGAGCACGTTTTTGAGGCTGGCCGCGTTCGTAAGCAACTCTGGTATCGAGAGTTGCAGTGGCGTTAAATATGCCTGTACGCTCCTTTTTTGGAGCCTAACGCAGCCATTCTGTGGACTCTCAATACCAGAGTTATTTAAAAGGTGCTGCCAGAAAAAAGCCAGCGTTAGCTACGCGGGTCGTTACCGACAAAACTCTAAATCTAGCCATAAGATAGCTACAATATAACTAATAGTTACATTGTAGCTAGCTTAGGGTTTATTTTTATTTTACAGGCAAGTTTGTATTTATTTTAACTAGGTAGAAAAGTTACTAAATAGTTATTAACTATTTACTAACTACCTAGCTAAAATAAATACAAATTTACCTGTAAAATAAAACCTAACCTGTCTTACACTAACACCTAACCTTACACTACAATTACATCAATTACCTAAATTACAAAAAACAAACAAACACTAAATTACACAAAATAAAAAAATTAATTATCAGATATTTAAACTAATTACACCTAATCTAATAGCCCTATCAAAATAAAGAAAGCCCCTCCAACATAAAAAAAACCTAGCCTAAACTAATCTACCAATAGCCCTTGAAAGGGCCTTTTGTGGGGCATTGCCCCAAAGAAAACAGCTCTTTTACCTGTAAAAAAAAATACAAACACCCCCACAGTAAAACCCACCATCCACACAACCAACCCCCCAAATAAAAACCTATCTAAAAAACTAAGCTCCCCATTGCCCTGAAAAGGGCATTTGGATGGGCATTGCCCTTAAAATGGCATTTAGCTCTTTTTCAAGTGTCCAAACCCTAATCTAAAAATAAAACTCACCCAATAAATGCTTAAAAAAACCTAACACTAACCCCCGAAGATCTACTTACAGTTTTTGAAGACCTGACATCCATCCTCAACGAAGCCGGCAGAAATCCTCAACAAAGTGGCAGAAGTCTTCATCCAACCGGGCAGAAGTCTTCATCCAACCTGGCAGAAGTCTTCATCCAGATGGCATATTCTATCTTCATCCATCCGGCTCAGAGCGGCTCCATCTTCAAAACATCCGGCACGGAGCATCCTCTTCTCTTGATGTCTAACGAAGAATGAAGGTTCATTTAAGTGACGTCATCCAAGATGGCGTCCCTTGAATTCCGATTGGCTGATAGAATTCTATCAGTCAATCAGAATTAAAGGTGAAAAAATCCTATTGGCAGATCCAATCATCCAATAGGATTGAGCTTGCATTCTATTGGCTGATTGGAACAGCCAATAGAATGCAAGCTCAATCATTTTGGCTGATCCTGAAGCTCAATCCTATTGACTGATTGCATCAGCCAATAGGATTTTTTTCACCTTTAATTCCGATTGGCTGATAGAATTCTATCAGCCAATCGGAATTCAAGGGACCCCATCTTGGATGTCGTCACTTAAAGGAACCTTCATTCTTCATTAGACTTCAAGAGAAGATGATGCTCCGCGCCGGATGTCTTGAAGATGGAGCCGCTCCACGCCGGATGGATGAAGATAGAAGATGCCGTCTGGATGAAGACTTCTGACCGGTTGGATGAAGACTTCTGCCCGGTTGGATGAAGACTTGTGCCGCTTCGTTGAGGACTTCTGCCGGCTTCGTTGAGGATGGATGTCGGGTCTTCAAAAACTGTAAGTGGATCTTCGGGGGTTAGTGTTAGGTTTTTTAAGGGTTTATTGGTTGGGTTTTATTTTTTGATTAGGATTTGGGCACTTGAAAAAGAGCTAAATGCCCTTTTCAGGGCAATGGGGAGCTTAGGTTTTTTAGATAGGTTTTTATTTGGGGGGTTGGTTGTGTGGGTGGTGGGTTTTACTGTTGGGGGTTGTTTGTATTTTTTTTTACAGGTAAAAGAGCTGATTTCTTTGGGGAAATGCCCCGCAAAAGGCCCTTTTAAAGGCTATTGGTAGTTTTTTTTTATTTGGGGGGGGGCTTTTTTTATTTTAATAGGGCTATTAGATTAGGTGTAATTAGTTTAAATATCTGATAATTTATTTTTTTATTTTGTGTAATTTAGTGGGGGTTTTTTTTGTAATTTAGGTAATTGTATTTAATTAATGTACTTGTAGTGTAAGGTTAGGTGTTAGTGTAAGGCAGGTTTTATTTTAGCTAGGTAGTTAGTAAATAGTTAATAACTATTTACTAACTTGTCTACCAAGTTAAAATAAATACAAACTTACCTGTAAAATAAAAATAAACCCTAAGCTAACCTTGCAGGGGTTAAACACATTGTAGTATTAGGATGATCAACTTATAATTAACTACTGTAACTAATTAGGGCATGTAATGTTTCTACTTTTATGGCCATTTAAATTTAACTTCCATGTATATTTAAGTTAGAATAAGTGATGATGATACCAGTTTCCAAATGCCCACCTAATGTTGCCATCCAATTTCCTCATAAAACAGGACCATATCATTTATAACACATTTGAAACTATTAGATATTTAAGGTTTTTATAAATTATACAGCTAAAAATGCTACTGTGCTTATTATAACATAACTATTGTCAACCCTGGCTGTTGTTTTATTCATTTTTTTGTATTACCATTATTTACAGAAAAATAGCTGCCTTTGGTAACTGAGATAGGAGGTTGCCAGATCCTAGACCTGTTTAGCTAGAGCAGTGCTGGTACAGGAATAACGTGTAGGGTGCTATTTATATGGCTGGCAAGATTAACAATGCATGTTTGTGCACAATATTTTAATGACCCCTTGCTCTGCTATGAAGTTTTTTTGCCAGCATAGGGTGCTGATAAATAAGAGGCTATTTAGCTCTTGTTTAACACATTCCTATAGGCTAGAGAGGATGAGAGATAAGGGGCCCTCAATAACTTGTCTTACTTGGCAGGCCATTTGTTCTAGGTCCAGTCATGTGATCAGCTTTGTAGAAGAGTCATAGGGGCCAATTTATCAAGCAGCGGAAGCTGCTTATTCCGCGCAAGCCTTCTGGCTCACCGGAAACAGGAGTTACGAACTCCTTAACTCGTCCGCCATCTCTGAGGTGCCAGACTGCAATCATCCCGATCAGATACATTCGGGATGATTGACACCCCCTGCTAGCAGCTGATTGGCCGCTAATGTGCTGGCCGCTAATGTGCAGGGGGCGGCATTGTGCAAGTATTTACCAGAAATGCTTGTACAATGATAAATGCTGACAGCGTATGCAGTTGGCATTTAGCAATGTCAGGCGGACAGGATTCATTACAGCGAAGTTATTAACATTTTTTAGTTTTCTGTGTGTTCACTAATTCTTGGTACAGAAACTACCTGACATAAAATAGCTCAATTATAGTAAACAATACTTTTGCTAAGACAGTAATACAACTAGGAGAACTGTATAAAATATTTATTCACTGATTTTAAGTGAATCTATCTTAATACTGAAACAATTCCTAAAACCTTTTCTTTTTTTAAAAATCTTTTTGAAAATATTGACATACCATAAAACAATACCCTGGAGTGAATTGTCTAAGGCACTGAATGTGTTAAACAATAACAGCAAGGACACCACTTGCCTGAGTGATCAGCCATATCTGGCTTGCATACCTCACTTTGATATGACAAATATATTCTTTGCATTTCTGTTGGCTTGTGAAGCGTGCCAATAGATTCTTTGTTTGTTTTCTGCTTCCTTGATCTTTCTTCATATGAGTGCAGGTGAAGGATTGCTCCTGACCAGCTGTAGGAAAGAAAGCAGACTCAATGCAGAGACGAGCAATATTAAAATCCTACACATTTGAAGAGAACCTTTGTCATCATTTTCCACTGCATTATTAACAGCCTATTTAAAAGAAATGGAAAAAAAAGTACATTCAACAAATATTTTCTGCATTATGCATATGGAAAAATAAAATCTCGTTCAACAACCTACCTTTGTTATTTTAACTTGAAAAGAAGCCTGTGACTGGAGGTTGTACGGGGGTCTATGAATCACTGCTACTTATTTAATACAATATTTATAGTTTCTCATAAATATTCTTTCCTAGGAATTGTGTATTTTATAAGCCTCTTGTTGATATTCTAAATTATGTATACAATTATTTGTATAAATCTGCTGTACCCTGATACTTTCATTTTTTTAGATAGAATGCTATATTGATGGTATTTCCACAAATCCTATTGGTAATTTAACATGAAGATACTTAATACATTCCTAAGAACAACAGAGACAATCTCTCATTGGGGAAAGAACCTTGTATAAGAAGATTACCACAAGGGTAGAGTCACATTTAACTAAGTAAAACTCTATTTAAATATGGCATTTTGGTCTTTTGCATAAGGAAAGTCTATTTCTAAATAATTCAATAGTTCTTAAAATGAACTTAGAGAATAAACATTAGAATCTATTTTGATGTCTCACAATATGCAATACACTATGGGTTAGATTTCAAGTGGCGCACTAATGATAGCGCAGGGCGCGGTATGATAGGCAGTATTGCTGGACCCACACTAACGTTGATATTACAAGTCCATGATAGATCAGATTTACCAGAGAAGTTTTAGTGTGACCGACATCGCTCTAGCGTCCCCTATACTTTTAATGAATATTGCAACAGCACTAAAAAGTGCAGATATTACAAGTTAAAAGTTAAACATTGCACTCAAACTCAAGCTGAAATTATGCTAGAAGAATTAGTGCAAAATGAGACTTAAAGTAAACCGTAAGGGGTAAAAAATGAAAATCGCAAAGCACATCAGAAACATATTAAAATAAAGTACACAGATATACATTTTGTAATTTAAAAAATATTTTAATATTGATATATTTTTTTGTAAAGAGTTAAAAAGGGATATGGTATATGGCAAGGGCTCAAAAGTACTTATTGTATATGTCTAAATATTTGTATGTGTGTATTTATATATTTCTATATATATATATGTGTTTTTATGTGCTTATATGTGAACAAAAAGTAGTTATTGAATAAAACTAATCTCAGTAGTTCCTCCAAAAATTCTATTTGCTGTACATTATGTTTAACAGAGTTACTTAACAGATTCTTAACACAGGCAATTCCACTCTCATGCTTTATGGATGTGTATAAGCTCTGTACATCCAGAGTATACAGGATGCACTTGTCTGTGCCACGAGTTATCCCTTCCAATTTGTTCATAAAGCCACCTGTGTCTTTTATGAAGGATGACAAATTTTCAACATAGGGTGTAAAATCCTATCCAAGAACTTAGAAATATTTGATAAGATGGACTCAGTAAGTGCCACAATAGGATGGTCAGGTGGACACTTAATGCCCCTGTGTATTTTGGGTAACATGTAAAAAATGGGGGTAATGGGATGTTCTAGAACCAAAAATCTCTTAAAATCCTTATCAATTAAGCAGTTAGTATCTGCAAACAATATTAACCTTTTAATTTCCTGCTGAATCTTAAATTTAGTATCTCTTTCAATACACTATATACAACAGTATCCCCTAATTGTCTGTGACATTCCTTTAAATAGTCACTCCCATTGAATATTACTGTGGCTCCACCCTTATCAGCTGTTTTTAAAATAATTTGATCACTCTTATTTTTAAGAGTAGTAATGGCCTTGAACTCTTTATGGCTTAAATTATAGTCAATTTGTTTATTGACCCTTTTAGATGGTTGATTCAACTGCTGTTTCATCTTTTCAAAATCATTAAACATTAGCTTCACAAATGTTTCAACAGAATCATTATTGTGTGGAGGTATAAACTTGCTCTTATTTCTAAGACCTACCCCTTTAGCTGTAAACATAAGAGTGTGATCTTTACCCTGCATAGCTAAATTAGTGGCAGAATCATTAAACATACTTTTCAACCTTAAAGTCCTGCAAAAAATTATGTAAGTCCTTTTCCAATTCAAATAGTTCAGTTTTAGTCATAGGGCAGAATGAAAGGCCCTTATCGAGTAATTGCAGTTCATGCTGATCAAGTTCTACCTGTGAGGCATGAATGACTAATGCCTGATTATCCTTGCTGCTGCTTCTTATTGTCTCCAATTGCAAGTGTTCATTCCAAAGCGTGATGACCCCTTGTTTTTGGAATTTGTCGCTCTGCTGGTGGCCCTTCCTGTGCTTGCAGCACCCCCCCCCCCCCCCCCCCCCCCCCCCCGGTGTCGCCTCCTGAGTTGGTGCAGTCAGAAATAGACTCTCCAGATGATCTGGTGCTTGCTAGCTGTATCCCCACCATGTTGGCATCTCCTGTCAGCTCACCTTCTTCGATTACCAGAAGTGGCATCATTCATAGTTCCGGTTTCAGTGTTGCGCCACCGGTAAACTCTTCCCTGTGAGTAGTCCAATTCATCACAGACAAACTTTTTTCGTTTTTTTTCTCTTGTAATCGTGTTTTCAAAGCTGTAATCATCTCATCTGTATCTTTAATGATCTTGTCAAATAAACTCACTGGCATCGATTTTCTCAGCTCCTCTTTGATCTCATTGATTGTTTGCTGCTGAGTTTCAATATCCTTTTGCAGGTATTAGCACAATCAAATCATTGGAGCATTTATTCAATATTTTCTCAAATTTATCACAGTAATCTTTATTGTGTTTTAGTAAAGTAGGTCTGGTACTCATTCTAAGGCCTCTTGATATTCTCTTAACTCTGAAATACTCAATGTGTATTGAACAAATGGCCTGCCAATGTGATTGCATGTAAGTTCCATGCTGCAGACCTCTTCATAATCCTCACATAATTCTTACTGGATTCCTCTACAGGTAAGTTTAAAAAAAATAAAAAATAATATTGGATTTTTACAATAAATGCCCTTAAACCATATTACATGAACAAGGAGCATGATATGTCTGTGTATATTTGAGCATCGGTATATGTATACTATGATTCACTGATTTAAACTGATGTGATATGTTTTTAAAGGTGCCACTAGGTGGTGCAGTTTGGAATGTGTACAGGTATTTTGTACAGGTAAATTGGAATAGGTAACTAAGGAACTTGTTGGTACTAGTGTGCTATATAAGTGTATGTAATGATGGTTGAATCACATAGCATGAGTAAGGGTTGAGAGCACGAAACGTTGTTGTCTGTTGGATTCACACTCTGGAATAAAGTGAGCTGAATTTCACTGTGCTGTGGAGCTTCTTCATTTTGTGAAATTTGAGGCCTGCAGTTGGTCTTTTGATTTTAACGTGCACTTACATTAAAAATTGACTTTTGCTGATTCCTATATATATGTTGATTTGTAATCTCATCGGCACTCACAGACAGCTGTACAGATTTCAGGAACTCAGGCAGTTAACCCCAGACAATCCTTATGAAGAGCCCTTAAGGAAAATTACAAATCAAAATTATTAACACTACACATAGAAAGTCTGGCACTCTCTTCCAAGCAAACAGCTAGATTAAAAACAAGTTAGTTACAGCATTTGGCCGAATGGTGACAGGCCCAGGACAATGTCACTTATGATCTGAGCCTGTATATGCTGCTGAAAATGAATGGACACAAAACCTCAAAAAATGTTCATGATTCAGATAGAGCAGACAATTTTGAACAACTTTAAAATTTACTTCTATTCTATAATTTGCTTTTTTCGATTTATTGAAAATCATGCCTAGGTAGGCTTAGGATCAGTAATGCACTACTGGGAGCTAGCTGCTGATTAGCGACAACACATATATGCCTCTTCTCATTCGCTCACCTGAAGTGTTCGGCTAGATCATAGTAGTGCATTGCTGCTCCTTCAACAAAGGATGCCAAGAGAAATAAGCAAATTGGATAATACAGGTAAACTGAAAAGTTGTTTAAATCGCCTCTCCTATCTGAATCATGAAATGTTGTTTTGCATGTCCCTTTAACATGTTGATAGTGATGATTCAGAATTTGATAGTGGTTTGTCAAGGCCTAAAAACACATCTACAATCACAGGTTTGGAATGAATGTCATCAATTACAAGCTGGAGAATATTTTGTAATGGAGTTTGAGGCAATAACAGAAGATGTATTTTTTTTATTTCACATAGCCATGGATCAAGTAGGAATGGAGATGATGGGGAATTATGTGATTGGTCTTTCACTTATTTAGGTTGTTTGGAGGCATACAGCATGGGAGGAATAGGATAGCAGTTAGGCAATGTGCCATGAGGCAGTATAGACTGAAAATGTGTCAAAAAATAAGACAGAAGTGCAGCAGGGAGGGAGAATTAGTGAGGAAAGAAGACCAAAGTCAAGGATAAATTGTTAAAGAAACAAATTGTGTTACTTTTTTGTACTGTAATTTGAAGTAGTGACCTTTTCCTTGAAGTTAGGACCAGGATCTTTGGCTGTAAAGAAAGTTGAGTCCTGCGGACAGAGAGCAATACAAAAATATTAAAAAAGTTGAATTCTGGGAGTCATTTAGCACGTGCACCTACAAACAAGTAAACAAAGCATATAACATAAATCAAGTTTACATAATGTAATGTTTGTAGCATTATTGACTTGGAGACAGATGTAAAAGTGCTAAATTAATTTGTAGCAGAGAGATGGGAATTCATCTTCAAATGCAGAACAATTGAAGATCATTATTGATGGCCTTGTTCATTTTGATTTACTATTATAATATTTTTAACAAAATGGACCAATTAAAAGGCCACATTTGAATACTGGTGCCAAATAAAATAGCCTATGGGTTTAGGAATGACCCTTGGATGTTTATGACTGGATTTTGAAGCAAGTACTCCAGAATATGCTATAAACAGAAACCTTGTGTAGATATGTTTCTCTGAGCAAGTAAAATAACAGTACCAGCATTTTATTACTTTATTAATAGCTTTGTAAAACAGAATCACATAAATCATTGGATCCACACCTGAAGTCTGTTTATATCCAATGCATTATTTTGTTACATTAATTATGCAGCTATTTTTTTCATTGATCTTGAGAGGGAAAACAAATATTAATATAGCTGCACACAAGAACATTTGAGGCCTACCTATTGAGGATTATGAATCCATCACAGAAGCATTAAATAGGAGATAGTTAAGTTTGAAACCAGTGAAAGGAGGGAAAAGATGAGACCAATGGAGAAATTAAGAAGGGTAGAGCAAGGCAGGTTAATTGATGAGATTTGGACAGTCATTCATTATTTTCAGCCAGAAAACTCAATAACAAATATTTCCCCTTGGTCCTTATTTTGTATATCTAGATCTCTGAGGAGCATGTAAATGTTATATCAGAACTTAATATAAGTGGAATCTGGTCTCTGGCAATTAATATGTATCTGATATTCTCCTTAACACATTGGGCTAGATTACAAGTGGTACACTAGCTTTTTCTTTTGCTTGCTCGCTAACTGCGCTCAAAGTAAACTGTTAACGCGTGAGGGCTAGCACGTATTACAGGCTGAAAGTAAAAAAGACAAAAATCTTCAGGACTTCGGATATTGTTATTGTGTTGTCTTCTCCCCATGGACTTTAACTGAGCACACTGTTTTAAAAACAGCTATCACTTATCGCTCATACGCTAAACTGACTCCACATTCAACCAACTGCTCTAAAGCTAAAAGGTAGTTATGAATATTTAACATTCCAATGTTCTTCACATTGAAGAATATATTCTTTTAAAAAAAAAATATTTATTTATTTTTATATTATTTTATATATATAATTATTATTTGTAAAATATATATCTATACCTATATATCTATAAGAATATATACAGTATATATAGATAAATACATACCTAAAAATAAAAAAAACATTTTCTTCTAAGTGAAGAACATTGGGATACTAAATATTTCTATTAAGAACACAGCAAAACACACTACAATATATAAATATATACAGTATATAGACCGCACTTACTGGATTTCAGACAACCAGTATTTCTTTATTCTGGAATAAAGAAACACTGAAGTTTGTCTGAAATCCAGTGAGTGCGGTATGCATACTTTCTGCTTATCGCCTCTGCCGGCACCCTGGTTGTTGTCATTTCTTGGTTAGTGAGAGTGCAGTTCCTAATATATATATATATATATATATATATATATATATATATATATATATATATATATATATATATATATATTTTATATATATATATATTTATTTTTATATATATATATATATTTATTTTATATATATATATATATATTTATTTATATATATATATATATATATATATATACACACATGTGTATATATGTTAATATATGCATGTATATACATATTTACACATAAATACACATGTATATACATATATATAGAAACCAGAAGAAAAACTTAAACTGCAACAGAGTGAATAACTGAAAGTCAAAACAGATTTTATTCTGTGTAACAGTCCAGTAGCAACCCAGAACTGATAAGCAACCTAGAACTGATAAGCAACCCAGACTCTTATGTCACAAAGTTTCTAAGCTGGAATAAGACAAGTATACAACCTTACTATGTAATAAAGGTTCTTTTTAGAGATATGTCACCATTATGTGTAGATAACTTCCTGAATGATTAGTTTAGGTAAAAAAGATAAAGTAGGTAAAGTAACCAATAATGCAGTAGCAGAATAATGTATCTCTATATAATGTATCAACGTAATTGCTAAACTCACCAATCGTAGTCAGTGTCATAATAACGGTCATATGAAGATCTGCTAACCATAGTAAAAGAGATGGCTCCGCTACCTATGTAGACACATTCCATATAGATGTTTTTCAAAACAGCTCAAACCAAACCGCTGTGTCAGCCATGGAGTGTCTTGGCAGTCACGCTGTGAAATGACATCATCAAAACTGTCCGTGAACTGCCTAATGACTCCCGATAAATAATCTAATACTTCAATAGAAAGTCCAGGAGGCGCCAACAAAGGAATTATAAAACGTAACTTTTATTCTTGTACAAAAGTAAAAATGTCTATTATTGTGCAGCCATAGTAGCCAGTAGATCCTGTGCAGACCAACAGCCATATACTGTGTATATATATATATATATATATATATATATACACACACATACACATATTTAGACAAATATGTATACATAATAGGTATTCCCAGTCAAATACCTTTACCTTATCATATACCATATCCCTTTTAACCCTTATAAAACATTTTTATTAATATTTATATAAAATATTTTTTATCTGATAGTGTATATATGAGTATAATATTTTATTTTAATGTATTTATGCTGTGTTTGGTGAACATTTTTTTCAACCCTTACACTTTATGCTAGGTCTTCAGGCGCGCTAATCCGTAAAGCTCAAACTTTGTTTGCGCTTGAGCACAACCGTTTACTTTCAACTTGTAATATGCTCGCTAGAAAGTGACATTGTGAATAGCAGCCCACGCTAACAATATCACGCCACTCTTAATCTAGCCCAATGTGAGAGGTCCATTTTTTGTCAATATATATAAAAAAGCGACCTAATAGCAATAATAATTTCTAACTAATTCTTTCATAGGGGCCTATTTATGATTGTGCGAGCGGACACGATCCGATATAGCTGATCATGTCCGCTGCACATCGATAAATGCAGACAGCATACGCTCTTGGCATTTATCATTGCACCCGCAGTTCTTGTGAACTGCTGGTGCAATGCCACCCCCCTGCAGATTCCCGGCCAATCGGCCACTAGTAGGGGGTGTTAATTAACCCGATCGTATTGGATCTAGTTGATTTCTGGCGATTTCTGTCCGTTGCCTCTTTAGACCGCTGCTTGATAACTTCTGCTTCCGGTGAGCCTTCATACTGAGCTTGATAAATATGCCCCATTGCCTTTATTGTGATCCTCAGAAACATTCATCAATCTAAGTAACAAAAATGAATACAGTTCTTAACCTATTATAGTGTTGGAATATCCCCTTACTCAACTGAAATTTGCTTGGAGATAGAGATGGTAACAATTTATACTCATTTTACTTATGTTTTTTTGTTACCTTGTGTAGCCTTGAGCCCAAACTATCATCTGTTCATTAAAAGAATCAAGTCTATTGTGATGAATATGCTGGACATTATATTAATGTTTTCACTAGATGTAATGAGGAGATTTTTGGAGGAGATTTTTTTACAGTTCTCGCAACAAACTGATAAGGATTTGGAGGTTAAACCTTTTTCTCCACATGATAAAGATTCAAAGTTGATTTTTTTTTTATAATTTGGCACCTGCTCCCTAATTATCAAATGTTAATTAAAAAAAAAATGTGCTTTAGAAAATGAGGCACCCACTTCATCAGATTGGTATTAAAGTGAATAAAATGTTATGGATGAGTTTCTCATTTCTGATGCTATTAAGAAAATTTGTATGGAACCATTTTCATTTTCTAAGGCAGAAAATCAATTACAGGTTCCTGAGAAATTATTTAACAGCTTTTCTTTATCAGATTCTTAAAGAGTGTTGTTTTCAGTCCCTAGTAAAGTAGATGCTGCTAGAAGTATTTTACAATGTGCTATATTTCACCCTCTATGCTTTTTGTTACTAAAGCCCCTGAGTACTGGAATTATATATTCAACAGTAATATCTCTAATTTGCTGAATGGCTAGAACTTTGTCTTATTTCTCACAGATGTGCGAGAAGTCACACTAATGCTATGAATGAACTACTGAGGCTGAATGCCAAGGACATGGTTGCCACAAATGTGGTAAGACATGCCCTTTAGTCACAAAATTTGAAATTGGGAGTGGTATATGTGCATCCATTAAGGCAGTGATTCCTAAAACAAAATGGAACAAGAATGTCCATCTTTCCCAGATAATTTCCTTTACTGGTCCCATCAAGCTTCATGTAGATTGGTGGTTTAGAATCACAATTTCAGCAAAGTCCTTCCATTTGCAGATTTCTTTGGCTTCAGATGAAGACAGGGGCAGAATTTCAATGAAAATGGAGTAAATAAAATAAGTCCTTCACTGAGACATTCCGGACAGCTGAGCAGTTATCGTGACTGCAACATTTTTAGGATATAGATGTTTATGGACAACAATTGATCTCTTAAATATGTTTTTAAGGTAAGAAACAGGGTTAAACAAATGTTTACAAGCAAAAAAAGATGCATATTTAAATCGCTCCTTGTGCCAAAATTGTTAATAATTCCTTCTCCAAATAAATATTAGTTGAGAAAGGAGATGGTATGGGTATGTAGTTAGACACAAGGCCGGATTGGCCCACCAGAATACCAGGAGATTTCAGGGTGGCCTGCAGCAGCTGGGCTGGAAAGCTACAATTTAAAGGGGGTGGTTAATAGATGCAATTAGCTTGTAGGGTGCCACTGCCTATATAACAACAATCTGACACTTTGCTTAATAAAAAAATAATATAATATCATTGTGAAAAAAATATTTTGAGGGAAGGCGGTAAGTCCCCTTTGAGAAAATTGAGCTGTGCGCATTCTACTGACTCAATAAAAAATAAGGTTGGCTCTAAAGTTTCCAGGGCTGCTTTTTATTCTCAGTCTGGTCCTAGTTAGACACCACAATACGATTTTGAAAACTGTTTATATTTTTGTTCTTTAGATCGGTGACTGTTTATGAAGAACACAATTAAGGCAATGAAAGAATTAGTTGGACTTTATTACTGCTCTTAGGTTTCTTTTCTACAGGGAGTGCAGAATTATTAGGCAAGTTGTATTTTTGAGGATTAATTTTATTATTGAACAACAACCATGTTCTCAATGAACCCAAAAAACTCATTAATATCAAAGCTGAATAGTTTTGGAAGTAGTTTTTAGTTTGTTTTTAGTTATAGCTATTTTAGGGGGATATCTGTGTGTGCAGGTGACTATTACTGTGCATAATTATTAGGCAACTTAACAAAAAACAAATATATACCCATTTCAATTATTTATTTTTACCAGTGAAACCAATATAACATCTCAACATTCACAAATATACATTTCTGACATTCAAAAACAAAACAAAAACAAATCAGTGACCAATATAGCCACCTTTCTTTGCAAGGACACTCAAAAGCCTGCCATCCATGGATTCTGTCAGTGTTTTGATCTGTTCACCATCAACATTGCGTGCAGCAGCAACCACAGCCTCACAGACACTGTTCAGAGAGGTGTACTGTTTTCCCTCCTTGTAAATCTGACATTTGATGATGGACCACAGGTTCTCAATGGGGTTCAGATCAGGTGAACAAGGAGGCCATGTCATTAGATTTTCTTCTTTTATACCCTTTCTTGCCAGCCACGCTGTGGAGTACTTGGACGCGTGTGATGGAGCATTGTCCTGCATGAAAATCATGTTTTTCTTGAAGGATGCAGACTTCTTCCTGTACCACTGCTTGAAGAAGGTGTCTTCCAGAAACTGGCAGTAGGACTGGGAGTTGAGCTTGACTCCATCCTCAACCCGAAAAGGCCCCACAAGCTCATCTTTGATGATACCAGCCCAAACCAGTACTCCACCTCCACCTTGCTGGCGTCTGAGTCGGACTGGAGCTCTCTGCCCTTTACCAATCCAGCCACGCGCCCATCCATCTGGCCCATCAAGACTCACTCTCATTTCATCAGTCCATAAAACCTTAGAAAAATCAGTCTTGAGATATTTCTTGGCCCAGTCTTGACGTTTCAGCTTGTGTGTCTTGTTCAGTGGTGGTCGTCTTTCAGCCTTTCTTACCTTGGCCATGTCTCTGAGTATTGCACACCTTGTGCTTTTGGGCACTCCAGTGATGTTGCAGCTCGGAAATATGGCCAAACTGGTGGCAAGTGGCATCTTGGCAGCTGCACGCTTGACTTTTCTCAGTTCATGGGCAGTTATTTTGCGCCTTGGTTTTTCCACACGCTTCTTGCGACCCTGTTGACTATTTTGAATTAAACGCTTGATTGTTCGATGATCACGTTTCAGAAGCTTTGCTATTTTAAGAGTGCTGCATCCCTCTGCAAGATATATCACTATTTTTGACTTTTCTGAGCCTGTCAAGTCCTTCTTTTGACCCATTTTGCCAAAGGAAAGGAAGTTGCCTAATAATTATGCAAACCTGATATAGGGTGTTGATGTCATTAGACCACACCCCTTCTCATTACAGAGATGCACATCACCTAATATGCTTAATTGGTAGTAGGCTTTCGAGCCTATACAGCTTGGAGTAAGACAACATGCATAAAGAGGATGATGTGGTCAAAATACTCATTTGCCTAATAATTCTGCACTCCCTGTATATACTAATAGAAAATGGACCTCTCAGATTGTTCTTTATGCACATCTTGATTGATTTCCTTTGCAAAGATGGATGTGTTGCATTTCTTCTTGACTACAGTAAATTGTAATTATATTTCTTTGATTGAAAGAGACACTAAACACTAAGAAAATGCTACCCATAATTATTGCAAATATTAACCCAAGAATAATATTCAAGAGTCATTTTATAAATGTATTAGTTGTATAAATATTTAAAACAATAAGTGTAATGTTTTAGTTTTTTCAAGGGCTGTATTATCTAAGTTGTCCTTGCTGAGACCAATGAGGAACAGTTATAATGAAAAGTAACAATCTCGGAGTGTTTAGAGTCCCTTTAACTATATATAGCAATTGATTTATTCTACTACACTGCTGGCCAGATGTAATGCAATCCACCATTGCACAGAGATGAACAAATGCAACTATTTTATTAAAGAACACATACATCAAGCTAAGCAATCTTTGGAGAAATATTCTGTAGTTGTAAATTTAATTGCAGAATATGGGAGACAATGGGGCATATTTATCAAGTTCCGTATGCCCCTTGTTTCCAGTGAGCCTTCAGCCTCTATAACTTGTCCACCTGCTCGGACAGAAATCAACCCGATCGAAAACGATCGGGTTGATTTACACCCCCTGCTAGCGGCCGCAAATCTGCAGGGGGTGGCATTTCACCATAAGTTCACAAGAACTGCTGCTTTCTAGTGGGTCTATATAATCTGAGCTGTGTGGTGTATGCTCTTTGATCTGTGGAAGCTTCCTTTATGCTTTCAAGGTAATCATTATCAAAGTCGGGGGGAGATACCAGAGCACTAACAGCTAATACCCAATATGAAGGGAAATAAATAACTATTGGACACCAAATAATTTTAAATATTTTATTAAAATAAATTAAAAAGGATAAATAATGAATTGGTTATTTGTGCTAGTATTGTAATGTATTGGTTTAATAAATAAATAAAAAAGTACCACCTTTAGGTTTATTTAAATTAATCGGTATGTCTTGATATGAGAATCAATAATCCACCTTTTTGGTTCAATAGATATCTATCTTATTCCAACTGTGTAGTTCCCTTTTGATGAGCTAAATAAATGTTTATGAACAATTCTTTAAGTGATCAAGAACAATTCTATTTTCTAAGAAAGCTATACAATACAATATTCAGTTGGCCAACCTTACATTTTATGCTCTTACGGGCATAAAGAAAAATTAAAAAACATTTAAAAAATGATGAATATATGTAAACAACATTTGCTTCTAAAAATTGTATTTTCTAAAAATTCCCTTGGAGGATTTCTCGGTCTTATAATAAAAAAGATACCTTATGCATATAAAAAAAGTAACTGCACATTTGGTACAATAATAGCAACTTTGTGTTATAACCAAAGAGTCAGTAATATGCTTATGAAGCAATATGTGTTAATGCAACCTGTCTTTTTTAGGTTAGCAAAGTCACAATGTCTCTATGGTCCTAACAAGTGCACTTGTTTGCAGGGATACATTTCTAACCTTTATCTTCTTTCATCTGGATCTTAAGTAAGCTGTAGTTCCCTCCAATGGAAAACTGTGTGCAATCTTCATACCCGAGGAACATAGAGACATAGAGACATTGTGACATTGTGACTTTGCTAACGGAATTTATAATTTAAGTAAATTGAAATTAGAAAAAACCCATATAGAAATACTCAATAAAGGACTTTCTTTGCACCCATGAGAAAATTAAACACATTTAATACATACATAGATGCAAGCAAGTTTATCAGGAACCTAACCCTCAAGAAATATTTTCTAAAAACACCTATGGAAAATAATTTCAGTATAGGCACTACCAATACATTTACAACTAATCAAGAAACTGATGGTTGTATACATTCAGGACTAAAGAAAAAATCAAATTTCTATCCGAAACAAGAAAAAGGTACTTATATTGAAACATTTGAAAAACTAGTCTTAGAAGATATCAGTAACCTTAAACAATGTGATAAGATCAAACACAATATCACATCAAAACAAAAAACACTAATTAGAGAGCTAGAACAAAATAATGATATAATTATAAAACCAGCGGACAAGGGAGGGGGAATTGTAATTCTAGACAAAAATATGTACAAAGACATGATAAGCAAACTTATAAATGATGAAAACACCTATAAAATACTTCGCTGCAACCCGACAGTGATCTATAGGATATTCGTTAAACCTTAGGGACTCCACAAATTTACTGATACTAATTGATAAATTTAAATGAAAGAAAGAATTCGTACTTGTAACATGTGATATAAATCTCTTTATACGTGCATTAGACATAATGATGGTATAAAGCCCATAAAATATTTCTTAAAAAATGATTCAAATATGAAAAAGGAACAAATGGAATTCATATTAGAAGACATAGAATTAATTTTAACCCATAATGTTTTGATGTATGATGGCTCTTTCTATGAACAGATTTGCGGTACAGCTATGGGCACTAAATTTGCCACTAGCTACGCAAATCTGTTCATGGGACTATGGGAATTACAATTTTTAAATCAAAGTCCATACAAAAATAATTTTATCATCTATAAAAGATTTATAGATGACCTGTTCTTTATTTGGGAAGGTCCAATGGAGGATCTTAAAAAATGTATAGAGGATATGAACAATAATCAACTAAATTTAAGATTTACAGCTGATATTAGTACAGAGAAAGTCCACTATCTTGATCTAGAAATAAGTGTAGAAAACAACGAGCTCATGACAAAAACATACTTTAAATAAGTGGACACAAATAACTTTATCCACGAAACCAGCTGCCACCTTCACAGGTGGAAGCACAATGTTCCAAAGGGTCAATTTCTAAGACTGAAAAGAAATTGTAAAAAAGACACAGATTATGAAATACAATCTATAGCACTCAAAAATAAATTCATAAAAAGAGCCTATCCAGAAAAACATATTGAAACAGAAAGACAAAAAGTACAATACATAGATAGGAAAGAAGTCATACAATACAAATCTAAGAAAAATACTACAAATGAAACAGAAAAACAGGAGCTCTTCCTTCCTTTCATCACAGAATTCAGTGAAGATAGCAAACAAATAGAAAAAATAATAAAAGCACAATGGAAAATCTTAAAATCAGATCCGCACTTCGGACAATCGCTTTCAAAATTTGTAAATAAAAAAGCAAAAAACCTGAAAAGTATCTTAGCACCCACATTAAAACATAACCACACTAATATTACAAGAGGAGTATTAGGAGATAAACTACAAGGTTTTTACCCATGTGGAATATCCAAAGCATACAAATATGCAAACAAAACCAAAACCTTTAAATCCAATTACACACAAAAAGAATATAAGATAAAAGAAACCATAAGGTGCATGGATATTAATGTATTTATCTTATTAACTGCACAAAATGTGGGAAACCGAATGTGGGCGAGACAGAAAGAACTGTCAGAGAAAGGATAAGAGAACATACTTTAAATAGAAAATTCAAATACAGACAGAAATAAAGATCTCCCAGTTCCAAAACACTTCAAGAACTGTAATAACAGCAAGATTAAATATTTTAGATATACAGCAATATCAAAAGTCAGAGTAAATAAGAGAGGTGGGAATCAGGCCACAACACTTTTAAAAAAGGAGGCACAATGTATATTTGAAATCCAAACGCTAAGACCAAAAGGATTAAATATTGACTTCAGCTTAAACTGTTTCTTAAATTCTTAAACATATTAATAGAGAAGATTTACCTCTAAACAAAGGAAAAAGATTGATGACCAATTAAAGTCTTGAGTTATAAAGGTTAAAATAGATAATAGATTTTAAAAAATAGGAATATTGAGCAGAAAGTAAAGAATTTTCACTGTATATATAAGAAATCTCCACATTATGCAAATTAACATCAAAAAAACTTTTCATTGTATATGGAAAAAACTTCCTTCATAGAAATCAACCAATTAGGTACATCAATTCGCCCTTAGTTCTAAACTATATCAATATGTGGGAAAAAATATCTATACCTTCATCTAAAGAAGAATATATACGTAATATGATATGAGGTTTAAATGGACGATCATTCAAAACTCACAAAATGACATTAAGAATGTAACATATATCACATTTTTCTTAAGTGCAAATAAACTCTTAATGATACCCATCTAGAAAATTAAGTTTATTGGAACAAAAAAACTAGAGCGACCAACTAGATATTGTATATATCATACAAATACTTAAGCAAATAAATATGACAATAACACTAAGTATATTTTCCTTGTGTAATTATCTGGAAGGTATATAAGGGACAATAACCATAAATGATACCTAAAACCCTTCTTTCACTGTATGATTTTATTTTCATAAAAGTAAGCTAAGGGTAAAAATTTCAAAAAGGCTGATTTGCTCAGATGAAACGCGTTGCAGAAACCTCACTTGAAAACTTCAATTTCACTTAGTATTGACGTAGAGCGAAACAGCGAAAGCAGCAGGAACTTACCCCCACGAGACATCCAATCACAGCATGTCTTGGGAGAGGGCGCAAAACTGGGACTAACTGCTGCAGAAAAATGCTGAAGGAAAGCAAAAGCTCCAGAACCAGCAACACAAGTAACCTACTTGCGGACTGCAAACGGATGCAGAGCCAACAAAGGACAACACTTGCCATAGAGATTTGAAAAGAAGAAAAGGGACCAAGGTTACGGGTCTGAAGATTGTGCAGTTTTCAACCGGAGGGATCTACAACTTGCTTAAGATCCAGATGAAAGAATATAAAGGTTAGAAATTTATCCCTGCAAACAAGTGCACTTGTTAGGACCATAGAGACATTGTGACTTTGCTAACCTAAATAAGACAGGTCGCATTAACACATATTGCTTCATAAGCATATTACCAACACTTTGGTTATACACAAAGTTGCTATTATTGTGCCAAATGCGCAGTACAAAGTTACTTTTTTATATGCATAAGGTATCTTTTTTATTAAAAGACAGAGAAATCCTCCAAAAGAATTTTTAGAAAATACAATTTTTAGAAGTTGTTTACATACATTCATCATTTTTTAAATGTTTTTTTATTTTTTTTTATGCCCGTAAGAGCATAAAATTTAAGGTTGGCCAACTGAATATTGTATTGTATAGCTTTCTTACGGCTAGATTTAGAGTTTTGTCGGTAAGGACCCGCGTAGCTAACGCCGGCTTTTTTCTGGCCGCACCATAAAAATAACTCTGGTATTGAGAGTCCACAGAATCGCTGCGTTAGGCTCCAAAAAAGGAGCGTAGAGCATTTTTAACGCCACTCCAACTCTCGATACCAGAGTTGCTTACGGACGCGGCCAGCCTCAAAAACGTGCTCGTGCACGATTCCCCCATAGGAATCAATGGGGCTGTTTGAGCTGAAAAAAAAACCTAACACCTGCAAAAAAAGCCGCGTTCAGCTCCTAACGCAGCCCCATTGTTTGCTATGCGTAAACACTTCCTAAGTCTGCACCTAACACCCTAACATGTACCCCGAGTCTAAACACCCCTAACCTTACACTTATTAACCCCTAATCTGCCGCCCCCGCTATCGCTGACCCCTGCATATTATTTTTAACCCCTAATCTGCCGCTCCGTAAACCGCCGCTACTTACATTATCCTTATGTACCCCTAATCTGCTGCCCCTAACACCGCCGACCCCTATATTATATTTATTAACCCCTAATCTGCCTCCCACAACGTCGCCTCCACCTGCCTACACTTATTAACCCCTAATCTGCCGAGCGGACCGCACCGCTACTATAATAAAGTTATTAATCCCTAATCCGCCTCACTAACCCTATAATAAATAGTATTAACCCCTAATCTGCCCTCCCTAACATCGCTGACACCTAAATTCAAACATTAACCCCTAATCTGCCGCCCTCAGCTCACCGCTATTCTAATAAATGTATTAACCCCTAAAGCTAAGTCTAACCCTAACACTAACACCCCCCTAAGTTAAATATAATTTTAATCTAACGAAATAAATTAACTCTTATTAAATAAATTATTCCTATTTAAAGCTAAATACTTACCTGTAAAATAAACCCTAATATAGCTACAATATAAATTATAATTACATTGTAGCTATTTTAGGATTAATATTTGTTTTACAGGCAACTTTGTAATTATTTTAACCAGGTACAATAGCTATTAAATAGTTAAGAACTATTTAATAGTTACCTAGTTAAAATAATTACAAAATTAAAGGTAAAATAAATCCTAACCTAAGTTACAATTAAACCTAACACTACACTATCAATACATTAATTAAATACAATATCTACAAATAACTACAATGAAATAAACTAACTAAAGTACAAAAAATAAAAAAGAACTAAGTTACAAAAAATAAAAAAATATTTACAAACATAAGAAAAATCTTACAACAATTTTAAACTAATTACACCTACTCTAAGCCCCCTAATAAAATAACAAAGCCCCCCAAAATAAAAAAATGCCCTACCCTATTCTAAATTACTAAAGTTAAAAGCTCTTTTACCTTACCAGCCCTGAACAGGGCCCTTTGCGGGGCATGCCCCAAGAAGTTCAGCTCTTTTGCCTGTAAAAAAAAACATACAATACCCCCCCAACATTACAACCCACCACCCACATACCCCTAATCAAACCCAAACCCCCCTTAAATAAACCTAACACTAAGCCCCTGAAGATCTTCCTACCTTGTCTTCACCATACCAGGTTCACCGATCGGTCCAGAAGAGCTCCTCCGATGTCCTGATCCAAGCCCAAGCGGGGGGCTGAAGATGTCCATGATCCGGTAGAAGTCTTCATCCAAGCGGGGCAGAAGAGGTCTTCCATCCGATTGAAGTCTTCATCCAAGCGGGGCAGAAGAGGTCTTCCATCCGATTGAAGTCTTCATCCAGGCGGCATCTTCTATCGACATCCATCTGGAGCGGAGAGGCAGCATCCTGAAGACCTCCGACGCGGAACATCCATCCTGGCCGACGACTGAACGACGAATGACGGTTCCTTTAAATGACGTCATCCAAGATGGCATCCCTCGAATTCCGATTGGCTGATAGGATTCTATCAGCCAATCGGAATTAAGGTAGGAATATTCTGATTGGCTGATGGAATCAGCCAATCAGAATCAAGTTCAATCCGATTGGCTGATCCGATCAGCCAATCAGATTGAGCTTGCATTCTATTGGCTGATCGTTCAGTCGTCGCCCAGGATGGATGTTCCGCGTCGGAGGTCTTCAGGATGCTGCCGCTCCGCTCCAGATGGATGTCGATAGAAGATGCCGCCTGGATGAAGACTTCAATCGGATGGAAGACCTCTTCTGCCCCGCTTGGATGAAGACTTCAATCGGATGGAAGACCTCTTCTGCCCCGCTTGGATGAAGACTTCTACCGGATCATGGACATCTTCAGCCCCCCGCTTGCGCTTGGATCAGGACATCGGAAGAGCTCTTCTGGACCGATCGGTGAACCTGGTATGGTGAAGACAAGGTAGGAAGATCTTCAGGGGCTTAGTGTTAGGTTTATTTAAGGGGGGTTTGGGTTAGATTAGGGGTATGTGGGTGGTGGGTTGTAATGTTGGGGGGGGTATTGTATGTTTTTTTTTACAGGCAAAAGAGCTGAACTTCTTGGGGCATGCCCCGCAAAGGGCCCTGTTCAGGGCTGGTAAGGTAAAAGAGCTTTTAACTTTAGTAATTTAGAATAGGGTAGGGCATTTTTTATTTTGGGGGGCTTTGTTATTTTATTATGGGGCTTAGAGTAGGTGTAATTAGTTTAAAATTGTTGTAAGATTTTTCTTATGTTTGTAAATATTTTTTTATTTTTTGTAACTTAGTTCTTTTTTATTTTTTGTACTTTAGTTAGTTTATTTCATTGTAGTTATTTGTAGATATTGTATTTAATTAATGTATTGATAGTGTAGTGTTAGGTTTAATTGTAGGTAATTGTAGGTATTTTATTTAATTAATTTAATGATAGTATAGTGTTAGGTTTAATTGTAACTTAGGTTAGGATTTATTTTACAGGTAATTTTGTAATTATTTTAACTAGGTAACTATTAAATAGTTCTTAACTATTTAATAGCTATTGTACCTGGTTCAAATAATTACAAAGTTGCCTGTAAAATAAATATTAATCCTAAAATAGCTACAATGTAATTATAATTTATATTGTAGCTATATTAGGGTTTATTTTACAGGTAAGTATTTAGCTTTAAATAGGAATAATTAATTTAATAAGAGTTAATTTATTTCGTTAGATTAAAATTATATTTAACTTAGGGGGGTGTTAGTGTTAGGGTTAGACTTAGCTTTAGGGGTTAATACATTTATTAGAATAGCGGTGAGCTCCGGTCGGCAGATTAGGGGTTAATGTTTGAAGTTAGGTGTCAGCGATGTTAGGGAGGGCAGATTAAGGGTTAATACTATTTATTATAGGGTTAGTGAGGCGGATTAGGGGTTAATAACTTTATTATAGTAGCGGTGCGGTCCGCTCGGCAGATTAGGGGTTAATAAGTGTAGGCAGGTGGGGCGACGTTGTGGGAGGCAGATTAGGGGTTAATAAATATAATATAGGTGTCGGCGGTGTTAGGGGCAGCAGATTAGGGGTACATAGCTATAATGTAGGTGGCGGCGCTTTGAGGTCGGCAGATTAGGGGTTAATTATTGTAGGTAGCTGGCGGCGACATTGTGGGGGGCAGATTAGGGGTTAATAAATATAATACAGGGGTCGGCGGTGTTAGGGGCAGCAGATTAGGGGTACATAAGTATAACGTAGGTGGCGGTCGGCAGATTAGGGGTTAAAAAAATTTAATCGAGTGGCGGCGATGTGGGGGTACCTCGGTTTAGGGGTACATAGGTAGTTTATGGGTGTTAGTGTACTTTAGAGTACAGTATTTAGGAGCTTTATAAACCGGCGTTAGCCCAGAAAGCTCTTAACTAATGACTTTTTTCTGCGGCTGGAGTTTTGTCGTTTGTCGATTTCTAATGCTCACTTCAGACACGACTCTAAATACCGGAGTTAGAAAGATCCCATTGAAAAGATAGGATACGCAAATGACGTAAGGGGATCTGCGGTATGGAAAAGTCGCAGCTGAAAAGTGAGCGTTAGACCCTTTTTTGAGTGACTCCAAATACCGGAGTTAGCCTAAAACCAGCGTTAGGAGCCTCTAACGCTGGTTTTCACGGCTAACGCCAAACTCCAAATCAAGGCCTTAGAAAATAGAATTGTTCTTGATCACTTAAAGAATTCTTCATTATAATCATAAACATTTATTTAGCTCACCAAAAGGAAACTACACAGTTGGAATAAGATAGATATCTATTGAACCAAATAAATAAGCCTAAAGGTAGTACTTTTTTATTTATTTATTAAACCAATACATTACATTACTAGCACAAATAACCAATTTATTATTTATCCTTTTTAATTTATTTTAATAAAATCTTTAAAATTATTTGGTGTCCAATAGTTATTTATTTCCCTTCATATTGGGTATTAGCTGTTAGCGCTCTGGTATCTCCTCCCCACTAACAAGAACTGCTGGTGCAATGATAAATGCCGACAGGGTATGCTGTATGATGTTCGGCGGACTTCGTATCATGTCCGCTCACACATTTTTAAATATGCCCCATAGTCTATATCATAGAGAAAGCCCCACATGCAATCAGCCTATCTACTTATGAGTAGTAGTTACAAGACTGAGTAAAACAACAGAAAACTATGTGGGATCGGATGAAAAGAGAAAAGCAATAAACAGTATTGATCTGCCTCGGTGCCTATCAGTATTATCTTCCTATATACTTCTGTGAGTACATTTTTTATTTAGCAATTCCAAAATCATTTTAAAGCTTATTGTAGATACAGCTGATACTATCTCTCAGTTTAATTGAAGATTTTTACTTCATACTGCTTGCCTTGTATGTGTATGTCACAAATGATTTTATTTCTACATTGTCTTTTGCTTTTTACAATATCCCTAGCCAAATGTATCACTTATCATGGCAGCATCTACACAATTATTTATACAGTTTATACCTTACATTCCTGATTAAAACAAATCCTTCTTCTCTAGATATGTTCTGTTTCCAATAACAATATCTTCTTTTCTTCCCTTTTCATGCCTTTCCTCATTATAAATATATAAATTCTGTCTAGGACACCAGTTTCAAAATATATAAACATGATCTTTTCTGACATTTTTTGTACGGGAAAAGTTTCTCTATAAATCTGTACCCTGTGCATATTAATAATAATGAAACAACCATGAGAACTATGTCAAGCCTCAAGAATAAAAAGTGACAAACTCACTAGTATAGAACAAAATGACTCCTAGATATTAGAGTAACATCACATGGTTTTGTTCCCTGTCTAAGAACACAAACATACACACACATATATATATATACATGCACACACACGCCTATATATATATATATATATATATATATATATATATATATATATATATATATATATATATATATATATATAGATAGATAGATAGATAGATAGATAGATACACACACACATATATATACATACACACACACAAACACACACACACACATACATATATACACATACACACACACATATATGCACACACAGACATACACACACATACCCATACACACACACACCCATACCCATACACACACACATACACACATACACACACACACACACGCACATACACACACACACACAGACACATAAACACACACACACATATATATATATACATGCACACACACGCACATATATATATATATATATATATATATAGATAGATAGATAGATAGATAGATAGATAGATAGATAGACACACACATATATATACATACACACACATACATATATACACATACACACACATATATGCACACACAGACATACACACACATACCCATACACACACATGCATACACACACACACACACACACACACACATACACACACACACACACACATACACACACATACACACACACATACAGACACACACATATACAGACACACACACACCGACACATAAACACACACACATACACACACATAAATACACACACACACATACACACACACTTACACACACATATACACACACACATACACACACACATACACACACACACACACACAGATACATACAAACACACACACATACACACACACATATACACACACACACACACAGACACATAAACACACACACATACACACACATAAATACACACACACACATACACACACACTTACACACACACATACACATATACACACACACATACACACAAACATACACACACATACACACACACACAGATACATACAAACACACACACATACACACATACACACACATATACACACACACACACACACAAAGCATAAAGTGAGTGAAAACAAGTAAAGCAATTCTCAATCCTCATTAAAAGCTGTTAGCAAGAGTATCTGCCACTTTCCACTGCATCTCTTTTAGGATAAATTTAGAGGATATAATAAAAAAGTAATGAATCAGCCATTTTTCTTTCCTTTTAGTGACCTCAATTGAATGTTCTGAATAAAGTAACATTTGCATCTGTGTTTAGTGCAACTGCTATCAAAAGTGATAACACAGCAATGATCAAACTAAAGCATCACAAACCAGGAAAGTTTAGCTAGGTTAGAAGCAGATAATGAATATAATTTTTTGTATTTTTTATAAATGAATGTTTTTGACATGTTTCATAATGACTTCACCTAATCACCTATGAAAACACCTACGAAATAAAAAACTTTATTTAACTAAATATGTAACTGTTTGCAATATCTATCAATATCTGTATCTTTAGCAATACATTACTTGTCTGGTGAAATGATTATCATTGCATTGGTTCAGCCAATTGGATTGAACTTGAATCTGATTGGCTGATTCAATCAGCCAATCAGATTTTTCTACCTTAATTCCGATTGGCTGATAGAATCCTATCAGCCAATCGGAATTCGACGGACGCCATCTTGGATGATGTCATTTAAAGGTACCTCATTCCTCGTTCAGTCTTCATGCCGGATGGATGCTCCGCGGCGGAGGAGCAAAGAAAGAAGATTGAAGATGCCGCTTTGCTTGAAGACATCGCCGGATGGAAGAAGACTTCACTGCCGCTTGATTGAAGACATCGCCCGGAAGGAAGAAGACTTCACTGCCGCTTGATTGAAGACATCGCCCGGATGGAAGAAGACTTCACTGCCGCTTGATTGGACATCGCCCAGATCGGATGAAGAGTTCTGCCCGGCTGGGTGAAGACAAGGTAGGGAGATCTTCAGGGGGGTAGTGTTAGGTTTTTTTAAGGGGGGTTTGGGTGGGTTTAGAATAGGGGTATGTGGGTGGTGGGTTGTAATGTTGGGGGGGGTATTGTATGTTTATTTAAATGCAAAAGAGCTGAATTCTTTGGGGCATGCCCAGCAAAAGGCCCTTTTAAGGGCTGGTAAGGTAAAAGAGCTGTGAACTTTTTAAATTTAGAATAGGGTAGGGAATTTTTTTTATTTTGGGGGGCTTTATTATTTTATTAGGGGGCTTAGAATAGGTGTAATTAGCTTAAAAATCTTGTAATATTTTTTTTATTTTTTGTAATTTAGTGTTTGTTTGTTTTTGTAAATTAGTTTAGTTTATTTTATTGTATTTTAGTTTAGATATTTGTAATTTATTTAATTTATTAATAGTGTAGGTGTATTTGTAACTTAGGTTAGGATTTATTTTACAGGTAAATTGGTAATTATTTTAACTAGGTAGCTATTAAATAGTTATTAACTATTTAATAGCTATTGTACCTAGTTAAAATAAATACCAAGTTACCTGTAAAATAAATATAAACCCTAAAATAGCTACAATGTAATTATTAATTACATTGTAGCTATCTTAGGATTTATTTTATAGGTAAGTATTTAGATTTAAATAGGAATATTTTAATTAATAATATTAATATTAATTAGATCTATTTTAATAAGAATTTAGTTAGGGATGTTAGAGTTAGATAGGGTTATTATACTTAATATATATATATATATATATATATATATAATATAATAACGATATTAACTATATTAACCCTAATATAATTAGGGTTAATATAGTTAATATATATAATATAATAACTATATTAACTATATTAACCCTAATATAATTAGGGTTAATATAGTTAATATAGCTGGCGGCGGTGTAGGGGGATTAAATTAGGGGTTAATATTTTTAAAATAGATGGCGGCGGTGTAAGGGGCTCACTTTAGGGGGTAGGTAAGGTAGATGGCGTCGGGGTAGGGGCTCACTTTAGGGGGTAGGTAAGGTAGATAGCGGCGGTGTAGGGGGCTCACTTTAGGGGGTAGGTGAGGTAGATGGCGGCGGGGTAGGGGCTCACGTTAGGGGGTTATAGATTTAATATAGCTGGCGGCGGGGTCCGGGAGTGGCGGTTTAGGGGTTAATAACTTTATTAGGTGGCGATGGGGTCCGGGAGCGGTGGTTTAGGTGTTAATACATTTTTTATTGTTAGGATAGTGAGGGGGGATAGCGGATAGAGGGTTAGACGTGTCGGGCTATGTTTGGGAGGCGTGTTAGACAGTACGGGTGATTTTATAACTTAGTCAGGTTTTGTAAGCGCCGGCAGTTTCTAAAGTGCCATAAGTCACTGGCGACTCCAGAAATTTGTACTTCCGCAGATTTCTGGACATCGCTGGTTTGTGAGACTTACGGCACTTTAGCCTCTGACGGCGCCGTATATAGGATAGCTCGAGTTGCGAGCTGAAACTGTGGGCGGCGGGGGTTCCCTCGCTTGCGCCGCAAACTACGATCTTTATCGGATCGCGCCCCAGATAGGGCATACAATTTTAAACAACTTTCCAATTAACTTTTTTCATAAAATTCTCTTTGCTCTCTTGCTATTCTTTGTGGAAAGTTAGTTCATGTCTGTCATAAAGATAACATTGTGCTCACTCATGTGGAGTTATTTAAGAGTCAGCACTGATTTGCTAAAAAGAAAGTCTGTTAAAAACACTGAGATAAGGGGGCATCCTGCAGAGGTTTGGAAACAAGGTAATCACAGAAGTAAAAAGTGTATTAATATAACAGTGTTGGTTATGCAAATCTGGGGAATGGGTAATAAAGGGATTATCTATCTTTTTAAACAATAACAGTCCTGGAGTAAACTGTCCCTTTAAGTGCTTTAAAACGTATTATACACTGGCTTTAATACTTTCACATCTATTTAGTTGGGTTTTTTTTTAAATGTGAACTGTTAAATTGTGGAAATGTATTCTACAAAAATACTTTTTTTTTTTTATAACGTATTGGCCTAGAGTCCATAAAACCTTTTGTGAAACTAATATCTTGTGGGGGAAAAATACTGCAATATCTCAACTTGGCAATTGTGGAATAAATTAAGATTTGCACCCGCCACTGATCACACCTCACTTGTTACCATTCACCTCTTGTGTCATTGAACAAGTTCTAGTCTGAAGGATACTGGCATCACAAAAACGCCTTCTAACCCTTATAGAACAAACAAGTTGAAATTAAAAAAAACCCTCCCTTTATAAAGCAGTCAACTATTTTACAATTAGAAACAATTACATAAACTAATTACTAAAATTACATTTTGCAAGCATGTTCAAGAATTGTTGCATTTGTAATGATTGTTTTTCTGTTTTATTTGCGGTTCTTGTTTGATGTAGATATCAGTCTAGATTAGAAACGGAGTGCAACCATTAGCTCAGGTTGTGTTATCCTTATCGCGATCCTGAGCCAAAAATTGCTCACAATATGTTAGTAGAAGTGGATGGTAAAAAGTTTAACCAGATAATCTTAACATAGCTGACATTTTTTCAGTGCTTCCTTTACTTTGGGGTCAATTTATCAAGCTCCGTACAGAACTTGATGCCCTGTATTTCCAGTGAGCCTTCAGGCTCACCAGAAACAGAAGTTATGAAGCAGCGGTCTATCTGACCTTTAGCATTGCGCACCTTTGTCTTAGCGCTCGAGCGATAGCCTACATACCCACTATCCAACATCCAGAAGTTATCAAGCAGTAGCCTTTCTCTTAGGCTATAATATATTACTTTTGACCTGTAATATGAGTGCAAAAACCAAAGCCATATAGATTTAAATTGAGCGGTGTTATCGCTAAAATTATTTTTGTAATCTAGGCCATCATGTATTGGGCACCTTATGCAACAATAGATGCTAATGGCCAGATCTCCTGCTAATAAAATGCTAGAAAGATAGGTGAAGCAACACAGAGCGTGGCCCTCCTCCTCCTGTATCAATTTGTCAAGACTTATTGTATTACACCATATAAATAAATAATAATAATAGAATAGTTGCATTTATATTGAGAATCCCTTAAGTGCACTAATACGCAAATATATCCTAGCACAGCTCTCACTATAGAATCTTTATCAGTTTACATTAAAAAACCGTAAACATCACCCACATTGCAAAGAATATGCAAAAGCAGCAAAATGATCTAATGAAATATTCATGATTTTTATTTTTCGTTACATAAATGAGATGATGATGCATAACTATGCATGACATTTTACGATGATGGGCATAGACACTAAAAGAATACCCTTACTTTATTTGAATGTGGTTGCTTTGGATGCAAATAATACAGAGCATTTGATCATTTGGACAACTTTGAGAGGAAATCTATTTACAACTGGTAGGTGAGTATTATTGCTGAAGATAGGTAGTTTTATAAGGGCCAGATTACAAGTGGAGCATTATTTAACGCTCCCGCTCGCGAGCTAACTCCTCTAGAAGTAACCTTTTTGCACTTTTTGGATAAGGCTCGTATTACAAGTTGAAAGTTAATTGTTTTCACATGAGCACTAACCTGAAGCAAGTAAAAAGCAAAACTGTGTTTTGTGACTCTTTTTTTGTTTGTCAAAACAGTTAACCAGAGCTCACGCTATCCCGATGCGATTAACTTCAGTTGCGCTTAAGCGATCGCGTTTACGTTCAACTTGTAATACGAGCAATAAACCCATCACGTGCAACAACCTGAAATAAACCCCTTTTGAGTAACTGTCATCACGCTGCTCTGTATCTGGCCCTTTATGTTTTATTTTTTAACATTTCCAAGTAGAAGGTAATAACCTATTGCAACTGAAAATTAAAAGTGGTTATCTACAGTTAAATTTACTAAGAGGCCTAGTTATCAAGCCATCTACTTACCTGCCATCGCCGGCCCCAATACGCCCGCCTAAGCTCGCCTACCATCGCCACTGCAGACCAGAAAATATCAATAAATCTGTCAAAAAGCCGTGCACCAAGTACGGGGCGATGATCAGCGGACTGTGATAGTTATCACTCATACGATCTCGCTGCTCTTCGGCTTTTTCCCAGCTTTATTGCTAGCCTGTCACTAAGCACCCACACTAACTACACTGTTCTACCCCCTATACCGGCGCCCCCAGATCCCCCGCAACTAAATAAAGTTAGTAACCCCTAAACCGCCGCTCCTAGACACCACCGCAACTCTTATAAATGTATTAACCCCTAAACCGCCACTCCCGGACACCGCCGCCACCTACATTATACCTAGTAACCCCTATCCTGCCCCCCCATACCGCCGCCACCTATAATAAAGTTATTAACCCCTATCCTACGGATCCCGGACCTCGCTGCAACTAAATAAATAGTTTAACCCCTAAACCGCCGCACCCGGACCCCGCCGCAACCTATATTAAACTTATTAACTCCTAATCTGCCTCCCTACACCGTCGCCACCTATAATAAATGTATTAACCCCTATCCTGCCCCCCCCTACACCGCCGCCACTGTAATAAAATTATTAACCCCTATACCTAAGTCTAACACTAACCCTAACACCCCCCTAACTTAAATATTAATTAAATACATCTAAATAATCTTTCTCTTATTAACTAAATTAATCCTATTTAAAACTTAATACTTACCTTTAAAATAAACCCTAATATAGCTACAATATAAATGATAATTATATTGTAGCTATTTTAGGATTTATTTTTATTTTATAGGCAACTTTCAATTTATTTTAACTAGGTACAATAGCTATTAAATAGTTATTAACTATTTAATAGCTATCTAGTTAAAATAAAGAGAAAATTACCTTTAAATAAGAACTAACCTAAGTTACAATTACACCTAACACTACACTATACTTTAATAAATGATTCCTATTTAAAACTAAATACTTACCTGTAAAATAAATCCTAAGATAGCTACAATGTAATTAATAATTACATTGTAGCTATTTTAGGGTTTATATTTATTTTACAGGTAACTTTGTATTTATTTTAACTAGGTACAATAGCTATTAAATAGTTAATAACTATTTAATAGCTACCTAGCTAAAAGAAATACAAAATTACCAGTAAAATAAATCCTAACCTAAGTTACAATTAAACCTAACACTACACTATCATTAAATAAATGAAATACAAATACCTACAAATAATTTTAAATACACTAACTAAAGTACAAAAAAACTAAATTTATGCTTACCTGATAAATGTATTTCTCTTGTGGTGTATACAATCCACGGATCATCCATTACTTGTGGGATATTCTCCTTCCCAACAGGAAGCTGCAAGAGGATCACCCAAAGCAGAGCTGTCTATATAGCTCCTCCTCTAACTGCCACTACCAGTCATTCGACCGAAGACAAGCAAGAGAAAGGAGAAACAATAGGGTGCAGTGGTGACTGTAGTTTAAAAATAAAACACACCTGACGTAAAATGACAGGGCGGGCCGTGGACTGGATACACCACAAGAGAAATAAATTTATCAGGTAAGCATAAATTTTGTTTTCTCTTGTAAGGTGTATCCAGTCCACGGATCATCCATTACTTGTGGGATACCAATACCAAAGCTATAGGACACGGATGAAGGGAGGGACAAGGCAGGTGCTTAAGCAGAAGGCACCACTGCCTGCAAAACCTTTCTCCCAAAAATAGCCTCAGAAGAAGCAAAAGTATCAAATTTATAGAATTTTGAAAAAGTATGAAGCGAAGATCAAGTCGCCGCCTTACAAATCTGTTCAACAGAAGCCTCATTCTTAAAAGCCCATGTGGAAGCTACCAGAATGAGCTGTAATCCTTTCAGGAGGCTGCTGGCCAGCAGTCTCATAAGCTAAGCGAATTATACTCCTTAGTATACTCCAAAAAGAAAGAGAAGTTGCCGAAGCCTTTTGGCCTCTCCTCTGTCCAGAGTAGACAACAAACAATGCAGATGTTTGACGAAAATCTTTAGTAGCTTGTAATTAAAACTTTAAAGCACGAACCACGTCAAGATTATGTAAAAGACGTTCCTTCTTTGAAGAAGGATTAGGACACAGTGATGGTACAACAATCTCCTGATTGATATTTTTATTAGATACCACCTTAGGTAGAAAACCAGGTTTGATACGTAACACTACCTTATCGGAATGAAAAATGAGATAAGGAGAATCACATTGTAAAGCAGATAACTCCAAAACTCTTCGAGCCGAGGAGATAGCTACTAAAAACAAAACTTTCCAAGATAAGAGCTTAATATCTATGGAATGCAAAGGTTCAAACGGAACCCCTTGAAGAACCTTAAGAACTAAATTTAAACTCCAAGGCTGAGCAACAGGTTTAAACACAGGCTTAATTCTGACTAAAGCCTGACAAAACAAATGCACGTCTGGAATCTCAGCCAGACGTTTGTGCAAAAGAATAGACAGAGCAGAAATCTGTCCCTTTAAGGAACTTGCTGACAAACCCTTCTCCAATCCATCTTGGAGAAAAGATAATATCCTAGGAATCCTGACCTTACTCCATGAGTAACCCATGGATTCACACCAATGAAGATATTTACACCATATCTTATGATAGATTTTCCTGGTGACAGGCTTTCGCGCCTGTATTAAGGTATCAATGACCGACTCGGAGAAACCACGCTTTGATAAAATCAAGCATTCAACCTCCTAGCAGTCAGCCTCAGAGAAACTAAATTTTTATAACTTAAAGTAAAATCAGTACATTTGGTACACATTCTAAGAGGGGGTTCCACAATGGCTTCTAAACATAATGAACAAGGAGTTTCCTCTATGTCAGGCATGTTTAAACAGACTAGCAATGAGACCAGCAAGCTTGGAAAACACTTTGATAAATGTAAACAAGCAAAAAAATAAAAACGGTACTGTGCCTTTAAAAGAAACAAATTTTGTCAGAAATTGAAAAACAGTGATAAAAAGTAGTAAATCTTACAAAATTTTTACAGTGTGTATAATAGACTAACAGAGCATTGCACTAACTTGCAAATGGATGATTAACCCCTTAGTTTCAAAACCGGATCAAAAAACGATAAAGGTTTTTCAACAGTCACAACAAACTGCCACAACTCTGCTGTGGCCCTACCTGTCCATATAACGACTTTGAAAGGCACAAAAACCCTTTAGAGAGGTCCTAAGTGTTCAGGGCACTCCTTCAGGGAAACTGGATGTCTCAAGCTGCAAAATCTAATGCGCATTTAGGCGAAAATAGGCCCCTCCCAACCTGTATTCACAGTGAGAGGGCCTAACAAAACTATCCCTAGGCAAAATCTAGCCAGCCATGTGGATAAAGTTTTATCACCAATATGTATAAAAAAACGTTTAAACACTTCCAGCAAACGTTTTATTTCCCAGTAATGTGAGAAAGTAATAAGAATATTACCTTTTACTGCAAGCATGATACTAGTCGTTATTAAATCACTGTAATCAGGCTTACCTTAAATAAATCCGGTATTAACAGCATTTTCTAGCATATTCATTTCTCTAGAAAAATTTAAACTGCACATACCTCATAGCAGGAGACCCTGCACGCCATTCCCCCAGCTGAAGTTACCTCTCTTCAGTTATGTGTGAGAACAGCAATGGATCTTAGTTACAACCTGCTAAGATCATCAAAAACCACAGGCAGACTCTTCTTCTACTTTCTGCCTGAGGCTAAAATAGTACAACTCCGGTACCATTTGAAAATAACAAACTTTTGATTGAAGATAAACTAAATAAAAACACCACATCTCTCTAGCTACTTCCTTTCTTGTTGAGAGCTGCAAGAAAATGACTGGTAGTGGCAGTTAGAGGAGGAGCTATATAGACAGCTCTGCTGTGGGTGATCCTCTTGCAGCTTCCTGTTGGGAAGGAGAATATCCCACAAGTAATGGATGATCCATGGACTGGATACACCTTACAAGAGAAATAAAAAAAAGAACTAAGTTACAAAAAATAAAAAAATTATTTACAAACATTATAAAAATATTACAATTTTAAGCTAATTACACCTACTCTAAGCCCCCTAATAAAATAACAAAGCCCCCCAAAATAAAAAAATTCCCTACCATATTCTAAATTATTCCAACATTACAACCCACCACCCACATACCCCTATTCTAACCCACCCAAAACCCCCTTAAAAAAACCTAACACTAACCCCTGAAGATCTTCCTACCTTGAGTCGTCTTCACTCAGCCGAGCCGAATTCTTCATCCAAGCGTGGCGCTGAATAGGTCCATCATCCGGCTGAAGTTTTCATCCAAGCGGGGGCTGAAGAGGTCCATCATCCGGCTGAAGTCTTCATCCAAGCGGGGGCTGAAGAGGTCCATCATCCAGCTGAAGTCTTCATCCAAGCGGGGGCTGAAGAGGTCCATCATCCGGCTGAAGTCTTCTATCAAGTGGCATCTTCAATCTTCTTTCTTCCGGCTCCATCTTCATTCCGCCGACGTGGAACATCCTTCTTCCACGACAAACTCTCGACGAATGACGGTTCCTTTAAGGGACGTCATCCAAGATGGCGTCCCTCGAATTCCGATTGGCTGATAGGATTCTATCAGCCAATCGGAATTAAGGTAGGAATAATCAGATTCGCTGATGGAATCAGCCAATCAGATTCAAGTTCAATCCGATTAACTGATCGGAACAGCCAATAGAATGAGAGCTCAATCTGATTGGCTGATTGGATCAGCCAATTGGATTGAACTTGATTCTGATTGGCTGATTCCATCAGCCAATCAGAATATTCCTACCTTAATTCCAATTGGCTGATAGAATCCTATCAACCAATCGGAATTCGAGGGACACCATCTTGGATGACGTCATTTAAAGGAACCGTCATTCGTCGTTCAGTCGTCGGCCAGGATGGATGTTCCGCGTCGGAGGTCTTCAGGATGCTGCCGCTCCGCTCCGGATGGATGATGATAGAAGATGCCTCTTGGATGAAGACTTCAATCGGATGGAAGACCTCTTCTGCCCCGCTTGGATGAAGACTTCTACCGGATGGAGGACCTCTTCTTGCTCCGCTTGGATGAAGAATTTGGCTCGGCTGGGTGAAGACGACTCAAGGTAGGGAGATCTTCAGGGGCTTAGTGTTAGGTTTATTTAAGGGGGGTTTGGGTTAGATTAGGGGTATGTGGGTGGTGGGTTGTAATGTTGGGGGGGGTATTGTATGTTTTTTTTTACAGGCAAAAGAGCTGAACTTCTTGGGGCATGCCCCTCAAAGGGCCCTGTTCAGGGCTGGTAAGGTAAAAGAGCTTTGAACTTTTGTAATTTAGAATAGGGTAGGGCATTTTTTTATTTTGGGGGGCTTTGTTATTTTATTAGGGGGCTTAGAGTAGGTGTAATTAGTTTAAAATTGTTGTAATATATTTCTAATGTTTGTAAATATTTTTTTATTTTTTGTAACTTAGTTCTTTTTTATTTTTTGTACTTTAGTTAGTTTATTTCATTGTATTTATTTGTAGGAATTGTATTTAATTTATTTATTGATAGTGTAGTGTTAGGTTTAATTGTAGATAATTATAGGTATTTTATTTAAATAATTTATTGATAGTGTAGTGTTAGGTTTAATTGTAACTTAGGTTAGGATTTATTTTCCAGGTAATTTTGTAATTATCTTAACTATTTAATAGCTATTGTACCTGGTTAAAATAAATACAAAGTTACCTGTAAAATAAATATTAATCCTAAAATAGCTATAATATAAATATAATTTATATTGTAGCTATATTAGGATTTATTTTACAGGTAAGTATTTAGCTTTAAATAGGAATAATTTATTTAATAAGAGTTAATTAATTTCGTTAGATTAAAATTATATTTAATTTAGGGGGGTGTTAGTGTTAGGGTTAGACTTAGCTTTAGGGGTTAATACATTTATTAGAATAGCGGTGAGCGCCAGTCGGCAGATTGGGGGTTAATAATTGAAGTTATGTGTCGGCGATGTTAGGGAGGGCAGATTAGGGGTTAATACTATTTATTATAGGGTTAGTGAGGCGGATTAGGGGTTAATAACTTTATTATAGTAGGGGTTCGGTCCGCTCGGCAGAATAGGGGTTAATAAGTGTAGGCAGGTGGAGGCGACGTTGTGGGGGGCAGGTTAGGGGTTAATAAATATAATATAGGGGTCGGCGGTGTTAGGGGCAGCAGATTAGGGGTACATAAGTATAACGTAGGTGGTGGTCGGCAGATTAGGGGTTAAAAAAATTTAATCGAGTGTCGGCGATGTGGGGGGGCCTCGGTTTAGGGGTACATAGGTAGTTTATGGGTGTTAGTGTACTTTAGAGTACAGTAGTTAAGAGCTTTATGAACCAGCGTTAGCCCAGAAAGCTCTTAACTACTGACATTTTTCTACGGCTGGAGTTTTGTCGTTAGATTTCTAACGCTCACTTCAGACACGACTCTAAATACCGGAGTTAGAAAGATCCCATTGAAAAGATAGGATCAATTGACGTAAGGGGATCTGCGGTATGGAAAAGTCGCGGCTGAAAAGTGAGTGTTAGACCCTTTTTTGAATGACTCCAAATACCGGCGGTAGCCTAAAACCAGCGTTAGGAGCCTCTAACACTGGTTTTCACAGCTACCGCCAAACTCCAAATCTAGGCCTTAGTTTCTCTCCTCCTTTAGCTATCCCCCTGAACTCCCTTAGCATGTAAGCCTACGAGCCTAGCTGCTTTGTAGATCACTTTCATGAGAGATGTTTTACAACAGTGAAACTCTTGGCAGGGCCTTCTATCCCTTTATCTTCCATAATTGTCACCTTGCATATTAGACCCATGTCTTTAGAGCTGTGGAATCTGGCGCTCTACAAATAACTGATAATAATAACAAATAATAATAAACAGTGAGAACTTATATTGGCAATACATACAATAAAAAATCATTAATGGCTACTGTCATATATTAAATATTAATATCATCAACACAAAATCTTCTTTAAAAAAAGAAAAAAACATGGCATAGTCAATTTTTACAGACACAACAATTATACAATACAAAAAAGATAAATTAAACATTCTATATACAGCTATAATATGCCCACATCCCTAAGATTCTATAAGTGTATTAATGATGCCATAAGCCCACTATTATATTGTAACAACAGGGGTTGCATTTCTGTCGACAGATTACATTACACCTTTAATATAGGTGGCGATGCTGCTTTGAATATATCGCCTGTATCAGAAAAACATGGCCACCCACTGAGATATATAGTAAAACCCCTCTCTGCGACATTGCCTTCGAGACACTGATGCCAGCAGTTTTGAATATTTCACCAGCAATCTCGATCCCGCAAACGGATCCCTTTTGAATATATCGCCACATTGTGGATGTTTTGATCATCAAGGCCTTTGGAATAACATTTTTATTTAAAGTCTCTTAATTTGAGTTATATTTCCATAATTATTTTTATATTCCTGTGACTACATTGCTTTAATACAAAAATTACAATCCTGTGGATTAAGAAGAATATTCCTAACCTTTTGTCTCCATCTAGCACTTAAATTGCACACTCTGTAGTAAGTAGATTCCTGCAGTCCTTCTTTACCAATCTGCCTTCACTGCCTTGTCTTTATTTAATGTACAGTCTGTATATTACACATAATGATACCAGTAATAAGCAATATTACTCAATCTATGTCAGGAAACATATTTCAGGATGAAGAAAGTTTGTATTAAAATAAACCAATAACAATTTTGGGATTTTTCAGGCTCAGTCCTACTTCTAAGTAACACCCTCAGCTGGGAGCTGTGACACTGCTCAAATTTATTTAACTTGTAGAGTAACCCAGTACTGAGTGTTTGGGAAAGTAAAGGTATAAGCAAGCAAGATCAGAGATTGCTCATTTGGAGCTGAGGTGCATGTATGGACACGTGTGCTGAGTAACCAGGAACCTAATTTTAGCAGCTGCTGTTTCTTTGAGGCAAGGGATTAGATTCAGATTTATACAAACTATTAATTAGATACTCCAGTACTGAGAAGTGCCTGTGTTTAACCTGTGTGGCTTTAACATGAGAATCTAATCCAAGAGAAAATGAGGTAGATTTAAAAATTCATCTTAATAAAAAGCAGATAGTTGGAGTATCTGATCCTATTTACATAAAGGCAATATTCTCTGGATGCAAACGCTGCAAGCAAAATGTTGATGCATATTTCACAACCACAACTCCATAACCAAGATCATATTGCATTAGCAACAATATTGTTGGTGTAACATTTTAGGCTAAGTTATGGCAGTTGGGGTTGAAGTTAGGTGTGAGATTTTACCCAGTGAATTCCCAATATAAAAATATGTCTCTGGTATCTAGGGGTTAATATGACTTCCATTGCAGAAATTCTTGCAGAAACACAATGCTAACTGAAATTATAACAGGTACAATACATTATCTGTGGTAATGTTGGGAAAACATTTATGCAGCTGCTGTATAAGGATGAAAGCCAATAGTAGGAAAGAACTCCATGCAGAATGTTTTACTCTGTGTTAAGAAAAGGTTGTCTTTTGTCTGCTGATATGTGCAAATGTATCATTACACTAGCAGAAGGTATGACGTGTTAATCTGTATTGTGTGAGTCCCAGCAGAATTCCATGCAGCTAACTCTGCTGTTCATGTGCAGTGCCTGAGCAAGTCACACGTGCCAAAGGATAGTACAAACCTTTCATTAGTAAATATGGATTTATACTGCTTACAAGTAGTTTTAGTGTCACTTGTCATGAAAAAACACACTAATAAAGGTTTATTACTGCATGTTATTACAGTTTTATTACAAAGTATATCAATTAATCAGTTGACATTTGAAATCCTTACTGTAAGTTCTGGACCAGGAGCAGAGAAACTTTTTACTAGTGCGAGCCCAGTAATGCTTTTCACAGAGAAGAACATTCCTATAGTATATCAGTCTGATCCTGCCTATTACGGTCAGTTCAGTGCCGAAATACCAGGCAATTCCAGACGATCGTTTCGGCCATCATTGGGCCTTGTCAGTGAGGTGTAGCCATATTCCTCTAAGCACACTGAGCAAGGAGTCCATTGCCTGGACTGACCGTAATAGGCGAGATCAGATTAATATACTACAGGAAAGTTCTACTCTGTGAAAAGCATTACTGAGCTAAAAAGCTGCACCCAGATGGTAAATCGCATGGAACAGGCTAACAATGGCAGTGGCATCACTAGGGTTGGTGTCACCCCTCAAGTAATGTTTTTTTTTTTACTGCAAGAAGAGGATATCATAGAAATGCAATCTTCTCCAATGGACAGAAAGCAGACACAAACAAGCACAAAAACACAGGCACACACACACATGCAAACATTCAGACACACACACTCAGACACACTTAAAAACACACTCAGATGCACACACAAACACTCGGAAACACACTCAGACACACACACACAAAAACACTCAGGCACACACACAAACACTTAGACACACACACACAAACACTCAGACACACACACAAAAACACTCATGGACACACACAGAAAAACTCAGGCACACACACAGAAGCACTCAGGCATACACACACACAAAAACTCAGACATACACACATACAAAATATGCAAACTGCACTGCATTAATTATAAAGCTCATGCCTAGAGCTGCTCCCTGGCTCAGCAGAGCATCAAATGAAAGATAAACAGTGCACTCTAAAAATAAATCACTAAAGAAAAGGTTTAGGCGCGTAAATTATGAAAATTCTGATCTCTGACTATGTTCCAAGTCTGTCAGTGCAAAGCCCCGGGCCGCGTGCCTTCCGATTCTTATGGCCAATCACCTCTGCACTCTGTCCACCCCCAGACCACCGCTTGCCCTCCCCTCCTACCTCACTTAGTGTACCTTAACCATACCGGTCTGGTGGGCATCATACGTGGCTCCTTCACTTTAGAGACAGTGTCAAAAAGTCATGCGGTCAGGTGCCGGTATCCCCTTCACGATTTCCCGGTTCCCGTTTAGAGAGACAGCACAGCAGTGAATGACTCCACTGCTCCACATGTCACTGAGCAGTGAGCTCAGATAGGCAGGCAGGTTTAAGCTTGCAGCGCAACTTCAAAAGCCCCACGGCACGCCCACAACATTCATAGTGAAATTGGGCAGGGGAGGAGCAAAGTACAAACAAGCAAAAGCAGCCGGGAAAACTATTTGTGGAAATTGAGATGCGGGCTCAAGGGGCAAAAAAATTAAGTGTGTCTACAACTTCCCCAGTCCCACTAATGTTCACAACTGCTGGCCCCTCTAATAACAAAATATATACATCTCTACATTGTATTTCTTTGAATTTAAATAAAAGTTTAAATTTTTTTTAAAAAATGTTTTTTTTTGTGGTGTCACCCCTGGAGGATGTCACCTGGGTGTGGCCTGCACCCACCGCACCCCCTAGTAACGCCACTGAACAATGGTATTGAGCCAGTTGTACATTCCTGTGAGTTCACTTCTCTCTGTATATATATATATATATATATATATATATATATATATATATATACGAGAAGTAGAATGCCAAACTATCCCACCAGGGGAAGAAGACAAGCTGCCCAGATGTCTGCGCTTCAGCACTCACTTCACTGAAAACAAGAGACCACAACTTAATCACATCCAATCAGCATGGAGGTTGTTTTTAGGGGCGTGCCACTACCCGGTTTTAAAAGTACCCGTTTGATGTTTACATTCAGTATACAGGAACCCTCTGAGGAAGAAGGATATTAAGCCTTTGAAACACGTAAGGGACTATTCCTCGAGACTCTGTTTTATGCTTTTGTATCTTTAGTGTTGTATACACTTAGACTTGTTTAAGATATGTCGGATATTATCCTTTTGGGACTTTACATACATCTGATTGCCATTCTGAATACCTGGAAGCACCCTGAGGATTTCATTGTGAATATATGTGTTTTATGGGTCGTATACATACTTCATATGTTTGAGGTTTTTAAATGTAAGTGGTCACTTGGCGTTTTTTACACTTTTCCTTTAATAAAACTGTATTACGCTATGTACCTTTCTTGTGTTTTTCATTACGCATAACTGCTGGACCTATGGAGGAACTACTAAGGGACTATCTCTCCAAATTCACAAACCATACTCCAAGGGAAGAAGAACTAAATCTCCCACCTTCCTATGAGTCATCAGGCTGCTTCGTAAAGGGTTAGACACATTAGGTAACAAAGAGTTAATACAATTTTCTGCATGTGATGATAGTGTCTGGAAACTGTATAAGCTAAGCATAGCTGCGCAGAGTCATGGAAAAATCACATAAAGTGCATGGGAACATATGCTGAGAGATCCTTTCTGACGCATGATACTGCACATTTGCTCCATAGTCTCAGTGGGATAATATTATTCCACTTCATGGAGTTGCATGGGATTAGCTACCTGCACATCCAGCCAGTAATAAAATATCTTCAGCTCTGAAAAGTGAAATGCCTGAGAGCGCTTAATGTTGCTACAGTAGCCTGGTGATGCATAAATGTGCTGATCAGTACGGATGAGAGAGGGCAGAAAAAAAGAAATGAGAAAGAAAATGTGTTTGTGGAGAGTGCACCTGCTGCAGCTTGAAAAGTGTATCTAAATAACCTTGGAACCTAGGAGCATGGCACAAAAATAAATTCCCATCTTTTCACTATCCATTTACCTTCCAATATGCTCATTGCTATGTGATGTTTAACAGTGTCTGTCATTTATCTGACAATCCTCATACACATTCCTTATCTATCATGCCTCTTAATGGCCAGAGCCTTTTGAATTGTCCTAAATCTGCAGACTTATGTCCCTTCTGTCATGTATAGTCTCTTTGATTGCATTATACATAAGTATATATAAGTAAATTGGTCTTTATGGAACTTTATATGTGCCTTCTTTTTATTAGTATATTTTATTTTATATTTTTACAACTTTATTGAAACCTAGAAGCATCATCTGAAGACCACACCTTACTAGCCTTGTTGTCTCCTCAGAGGTGGAAAAGTTTAGTCACCCCAGGATGTTTGACAAGCCCTGCTCTCATGCACGTTGCTACCCAAGAGCAGTGGGAGGTGCAGCAGGAGGTGCTGCACAATCACCTTGTTAAATGCAAGCGGCAGATGCCGCCTCACAAACCAGGCTGGGAACCCTGACTACAATTTGTTATTTGGTATTTTCTGCCATTTCAAACAAAATTCCACAAGGAAAACAAACTGAATTAAAACATTTCTTTGACATATAATTAATGACGTATGCTGTTTACTGAAGAAAATATGTTAGGCACAATGCTGCACTGCGGTGATCCTATGACTCTTACTGAATTAAAGGGACATTAATCACAACACTTAATCTCCCCATAAAACTGTCATTAAAGAAAATAAAACAACATTGCAATATGCAATAATTATTTATTTTCCCTGCTTTTGCCGTAAAATACTTCTGAAAAATGTGTCCTTACCTTTCCCTCCAGAAAGACTTGAATGCCTACATCAGATTTAAAGGACCAGTAAACACAGTAGATTTGTGTAAGCAACAAATGCATGATAAAAAGACAATACAATAGCACATTGGGGTAGATTTATCATGCAGCGTATGCTGCTGTTTCCGCGGCCGGAAACATAAGTTATGAAGCAGTGGTCGTAAGACAGCGGCTCCTTAACTTATCTGCCACCTCTGAGGTGGCAGACTGCAATCATCCCGATCGGGATGATTGACACCCCCTGCTAGCGGCCGATTTGCATTGCACGAGCATTTAACCAGAATGTCGGGCCAACATAATCCGCTACAGACGATCATGTCCGCCTGATATTTGATAAATCTACCCCTTAGGCTCGCCGGAAACAGAAGTTATATAGTTGCGGTCTTAAGACCGCTGCTCCATAACTTGTCCACCTGCTCTGAGGCCACGGACAGAAATCAACCCAAACTAATATGATCGGGTTGATTGACACCCCCTGCTAGTGGCCGATTGGCCGCAAATCTGCAGGGGGCGGCAATGCAGCAGCAGTTCACAAGAACTGATCTTGTAATGATAAATGCCGACAGCCTATGCTGTCAGCATTTATCGATGTGCAGCGGACATGATATGCTACATTGTATCATGTCCGCTCGCACTATGATAAATCTACCCCTTAGTCTGAACTTCAAATGAGTAGTAGTTTTTTTTCTGACAAATTTCAAAGTATGTCTATTTCCACTCCTCCTGTATCATGTGACAGACATCAGCCAATCACAAATGCATATACATATTTTCTTTGAATTCTTACACATGCTTAGTAGGAGCTGGTGACTCAAAAAGTGTAAATATAAAAAGACTGTGCACATTTTGTTACTGGAAGTAAATTGGAAAGTTGTTTAAAATTGCATGTTCTATCGGAATTATAAAAAAGATTAATTTTGACTTGAGTGTCCCTTTCAAGGGACATGGCTATATATAAGGAACACATTATATAAAGTATTTTTTCCTTTGTTGCATCTAAAAAAATGATAGGTAACACAAGGAGAAGAGCACAGCTTCCATAAAACTTTTGAATCTTTATTCCAACAACGATTAAAAGCGAATACACAAAGGATTGCAAAAAAGTAAAAGGAGTCAGCACACAGTTGACGCGTTTCGGCTAAGCACCGTTATTAAAGCTGATGGAGTTGAGGAAATACTCCCCGCCTCTTAAAAGAACATAATGACTCCCATTGGATAACAAATCTTAATTCATATTAACCCCTTCATAACATACACGGATTAAAGAAATATTTATTGCAAACAACTACTTCTAACACTTATATATACAGGCTAATGTTATTCAATTGTAAATGGTAGGATCGGCAACCACACTGCTTGGTGAAAAATAAAAACAAACAAAATAATTTCACAAAGAACATTAATATGTAGCAAATGTAATTCATAGATATATACACTTAAAAATAAAAACACTGTTCTGTAGTGTATATAGAGAATCTCACTACCTAATAACTATAACAATGTGATACAGATGATAGTTAACCTTACTATAACAGTTGAATCAATTCATATGGTTGCCGCAGCATATGTATATATATATATATATATATATATATATATATATATATATATATATATATATATATATATATATATATATACTGTAAATATGTACTATTTAATAATTGTGGTATTATAGAGTTGAACCTTTGGGCAGAGAAGCATAAACTAGTAACAAAAAGAGCATGCAAAGTGATTTTAGATCCTTCAACATGTGAAACCCCTATTTAAATTGTCATATGATACAATGTTAACTCATATAGTTACATCTGAGAGTATAGATAGGAATGCCCTTCAGTAGTGGAGGGTCCCTGACAGTTCGACAATGGGTAAAAACTTAATAGGTAGTGGGAAACAAGTCTAAATATGGCCTTTATGCTATGCATATGTAGAATTGGATGGCTATTGCTAAAAGTTAATCAGGTCATACCTAGAGTTTAAACCTTGTGGATATCTTGTTTTTTAAGGTAAATAGCCAATATACCTCTTTTTGGCTAGTAGCCTTGTATTCGATTTGATTTGTGTCCGTGGCCTCGGAGCAGGTGGACAAGTTATGGAGCTTGATAAATATGCCCCATAGTATCTACAGTAAAACCCTACAGTTCATTTAGAATAGAGGAATAACTGTGAGGTGCAACATGTAGAGAGTTTAGTTAGGATATAATACTAATGTTTCTACATTTTGTAGTAATTTTTCTTGATGTGGCACCCAATTACTTTCTTAGGTATGAATGCGGTTAGTCCCGCTGAGAAGATCACGATGGCATGATTAATTGGTAAAGTTCTCAAGAATAAGAAATTCATTAAAGAAACACTGGGTCATTCTACAATGAATGTTCCCTAAATAGTTGGTGAACTAAAAATTTTAGTAAGATTTATTAACAGTAGTTTAGCTGGTTGTAAATGTTAAAAAAGCCTCACTGTAAGACTGTTTAGCCTTGCTATTCAATCTAGGTTAAGTAGAATTTAGAATTTTCTTTCAAAACGTCTAGTTAGCCTAGTTACTGCAATTGTGATTAACCTCATATTTTCTATGGAGGTGTTCCCCACAAGAATATAGTGAGACACGAGATGGAGTAATATCCCCCGGAGATATATTGAGGCCTATCTTGGACCCCCTGGAGTAGATATATGACATACTGGGAGACTTTGGGGAAGAAATAAAATAACAAACCGGGCCACTCTTGGACCCAAGATATTTTGTAAAATGATAATTAACCAACATCATGTACAGTGAGCTGAGCATATGGAGTAAATATATATAGCAAACTTTCAAATAGGTAGAGTGCAAAAGATTTAGTAGTGTAGTAATAACAATAGTTTATGGAGGGCAACCCATATATTACAAAAGCTAAGTATAGTATGTGAAAGGAAAGCTTGTGTTAGTCTGGGTACTATAGAAGCGTCAAACCCATTGAGTAGTTACTATAGCTCATTGGAGAGCTTGTTCTTATTCCAGGGTGCAGAGAATATAAATATATGAACTAATATGTCTGTTCAGGGAAGCGGAGATGGGAAAGTATATTAAGACATGCTACCCCGGCTGTAGGCAGCATTTCAACTCAAACAAACCCATCAATGTGGATGAAAAATATAGCTTTGTGATGCATCTAACTCTTTTTACTAGGCACACATGTAGGCATAATATTCTAAGGAGAGAAGTTAAGCTCCCCATAGTCGCACTAATAAAAGCCTCATGAAAACAGTTAGGGTCAAGTTATGAGTCAATCTGTCATAAGTATAGTGACCAGGCTGGATATAATGTAGGAATAGTGTAGGAGTTTAGTGAACTAAATTACTAGTAATACAGAAACTGGGGGTGTTCTACCAAACTTAACCTAAGTATTACATGAATAAATTTGGTAAAATATTAAACCTCCTACGTTACCTCAGTCACACCACTTAAACGGAGCATAATAAATATAGAAAATGGTAAAGGTGTGTGTTCAGAGCGCCTCAATTAGGGTCAGGTGACTGAGAACTCAAATGTTGTGAAGTCTGATTACAGTAAATTGTGATTGTCAGTGACGGTTGGAAAGTTTAATTTTAAAAATATTACAATCATAAAAAATTATACAATCATAAAAACATAAAAATGTGGATCCACAATATAGAATGAGCAAATAAAAGGTTAAAAACAATGTTGGTAAGTTGATGTGGGATTGTCCAAATAGTGGGCCTTAACCTTTTGTTGGTTATATCCGATAAATTAATTGGTATGTTTTATTGAAGTGTGCTAGTAAAGTGCTGATAACCAATGTTGGAGATGTGAAAAATTTATATACGAGGCCCTGAGTTGGATAGGATCAATGTGTATATTAGGTGAGAAATGATGCACTAATAATAATGATATTGATAATATTAATAATAGATGGTAGCTTATAATCAACAGTCATGCACAAGTCCAACTTTAGCTGGTCTTCTTATGTAGAACTTCAGCTCAAGTCAGCTGTGACTTTAATGAGGGTGAGCTTTGTGTTACAACTGTGATTGCACAATTTGTTTTAAGGAGTGGATATCTCAAATAGTGAAAAATAATCCTAAATGTGAACAACCAAGGATTAAAAAGTGATTCTGTGAAAATTAAAAATGATTCCAAAAATAATGAGGTAAAAAGTGGCCAATAAAACTGTGGAAAAAAATGTGAAAAAAATGAAAAAATAGGTGAAAAAAATGTTAAATGGGTGTCACAAAAAATTGTGTATACACAAGTGAAAAAAAGTAAATTGGAATCCAATGATATAATACTGTTAATAATGGAGGTTTATTTCTTAGTGGTGAGAATCCTTTCTAATTTCTGGTAGTGAGAACCTCCGTGGTGGATCCTGATGATCTCCCAGTGGGTGACTTGTAGTCTCTCCTAATGGAGAAAAACATTACTATTCCTGGTGGCGAGAATCCCCGCAAATGGATCCTGTTGGTCTCTCAATCGGTGATTTCAATGTCCTAAAAAATGAATATTGATAGTGTAGATTGTACAAATATTGGTATTGGATTGAAAGTTTGCTTACCAGCTGTTTAGTCAACGTGTTTCGGCCTCCTCTAGGTCTTTCTACAGACTCAAAAATATAGAAGGGATGGATATGGCTGAGTCGTATAATGGTGGTATCTTGGAAATAAATTGACCCTAATGGGTCAGTAATAATAAGACATACAATATTGCTTTTCAGATCTGTGAACCAAGGTGATAAATACATGTAAAATACCAAGAATCCTTATATTTATAATATTAGGACACCAAACAAATAGTCTTATACCATTTGATTGACTGGATGTTTAGTTAAGTTAACGCATAACAACAGAGCAAGTTATAATTTAAACAAAACCACTTTCTTAAATAGTTTTCTTTACTCTGGCTTTATGACAATTCCCTTTTAAATAATAACTTTTGTAAATGAAAAATGCCTAGGTTTTCTCATGACTAAGTTACTAAAGATATTCTGTACTTGAATCCTTGATATCTGTATATGTATATTTGATGCCTTTTGTGTTTGTGACATTCCAAATCCAATTGTATTGGTTGTGCAGGCAGCTTTCTATATCTGTGAATAATAATAGACCATAAGTAATGCACCTGGCAACTCTACCTTACATTTAAATCACTGTCATTTAAAATGTGACAGACTATATATGCAGACAAAACTCAAAATGCATAGCAGAAATAAATGTGTACGTGAAAACAGTCATCTCTGCACTTGTCAAAACACACAGAAGTTATGCCTACAAAGTACATTGAAAATATTAGTTTTTCATCTGCCTGCACACTACACTGAATAAACTGAAAGCCTAAGCACAGGCAGAATCGTACTGAGCTACATGTGGGCCCAAGGGCCATACTTTAAATTCCAACATTATAGATCAAGCTGAAATGTGCTTTGGTAAATATAAGAATGGCTGGATTAAAAAGGTCGTAGATCCATTTTAGCTGAATAATTACACTACAATAGGCAAACACAGCAGGGAAGCAACCATAAAAAAAACAGATATGATTTTTATCTGCAACTCTACAGTACAAGTAACATATATTGTTAATCCAATTGATTTAAGTATAAACTTTTTATATGTTTGCAATAAATCTGTGTCATCTATATAATGAAAATGAAATTGATGAGCTGGGATGTTTTTCAGAAAAAGAGAAGACTGATTTATAGCGTTTTTGACAGAGACCAAAACGTTTCTAACACTGGGGGCACTGAAAATTAACTTCTGTACTAGTGGGTTTGCAATATACCTAAATACTACATTGTCAGCAGGACTCATAAAGTTTATCTAAGGGATAGATTGTATTTTGAAGGTCCTCGATTAATGTCCATAAAAAATGAAAAAAGAAAATGTCTGCAAATCTAGAAACATGTACTATGTTTAGTACTGACGTTTAATACGATTTATTTCTTTCATATTTCTAGATAAAATTATGATGAAGAAAATTGGCTTCAAATAAGGGACGATGTAGTGCTGTCATTTACATATTTGTATATAATGAGGTTAGAAGACCACAGAATTTCCTATTAAACAGACCCTTTAAATAACCCATAATAATGTCAATGAAAAAGTAATCATGTAAATGTAGATTCTACTTTAACAGAAAATTATACAAACTACCATTATATCCCAGCTGCAGGCTTTAGGTTGTGAAATATCCAGTGAAAAAGAGCAGTTTGCTTTACTTCCATGCAGAGCCATAAAGCTTTTGTGACCGAATTATCAAGCTCCGAATGGCGTTTGATGCCCCTGTTTCCGTGCAAGCCTTAAGCTAGCTTCAGCTAGCCGGAAAACAGCAGTTATGAAACAGCGGTCTAAAGACCGCTGCTCCATAACTTGTCCGCCTGCTCTGAGGCTGCGGACGTAAATCCGCCCGATCCTATACGATCGGGCTGATGGCCGTGAATCTGCAGGGGGCGGCATTGCACAAGCAGTTCACCAGAACTGCTTGTGCAATGATAAATGCCGACAGCGTATGCTGTCGGCATTTGTCGATGTGCGGTAGACATGATACGCTACATCATGTCATGTCCGCTCGCACTTTCATAAATCGGCCCCATTATCTCTTTATAATGAGACCTTCTGTAGCCAGTTCATATAGATACCAGAGGGGGCAATATATAATCAATATCAGTGTCAAAGCCAAAATGATTGCAGCTGAAGGAAAATATTTAAAAAGACAGTGATTACAAGGTATTTATGTTGTCTTGCTTTAAAATAACATTTTAAAAACAAATTTAAATGTTGTTTGCTGCAATAGTTTTTCATTAGTCAAACTACACCTATATAATAACCGGAAAAAAAAGATGCTTTGCTTTGCTGTTGTTAAATTCGAAAGCCAATTAAGGAAAGATACATAGCAAGGATAGTCTTGCGAAGTTTGCAGTGTACAGTTCCAGAGAATGAGAAAACCCACAGGGCCAGATTACAAGTGGCGCGCTAACAAAAAATGTTTCGCTCACACGCTAACTGCGCTAAAAGTAAAATTTTAATGCGAGCAGGTTAGCATCAATATTAAAAGTTTGGATGTCGTGATCACGTTAACTTCTTCTCCCATAGACTTAAATGGAGAGTGCTGTTAAAAAACCCTAAAACTTTTCGTTCTAACCCAACAACGCATAAGACCAACTCTGCAAAAGCCGAAGGTAGTTATAAATATTTTACATTCCAATGTTCTTCACATAGAAGAAAATTTTCTTTTTCTTTTTAAATATATATCTTTATACATATATATATATAAATATATATATATATATATGATTTTTATTTTGAAAAATATATATCTACCCCTATATATCTATATAAATATATATAGGTATAGATAAACTGCATACACATATATGTTTATTTATTTGGCACAAGCCGAAATCAGAATGGCTGCTGTAGAAAATGTTTTCAAATAAACTTAAAGAATCACTGAACCCAAATTTGTTCTTTCATGATTCAGATAGAGCATAAAATTGTAATCAACTTTCTAATTTACTCCTATTATCAATTGTTCTTCGTTCTCTTGCTATCTTTATTTAAAGCAGAAATGTAAATCATAGCAGCCAGCCCATTTTAGGTTCAGCACCATGGATAGCGCTTGTTATTGGAGGCTTACATTTGACCACCAATAAACAAGCATAACCCAGGTTCTCAACCAAAAATGGGCCGGCTCCTATGCATCACATTCCTGCTTTTTAAATAAAGATAGAAAGAGAAAGAAGATAAATTGATAATATGAGTAAATTAGAAAGTTGCTTAAAAATTGCATGCTCTATCTGAATCATGAAAGAAACAATTTGGGTTTACTGCCCCTTAAAATATTGATTTATGGAAAAGACGAAATGTCGACATATTTGCTGTCTTTTAATACTAAGAAAATAAAAAAAAAGTGTTTAAGTCCAGAGAGTGCCCTTCAATGAATGCCCTATTTATACCTGAACATGGATAAGGATTGCATCTGGGCATAATGGAGAATAAGAAGGACTGAGTGCTTGGATATACATGAATAAATAAATAGCACATATATATATATATATATATATACTGGGGTCGATCCGATATAGATCGTAGTTTGCGGCGCAAGCGAGGGAACCCGCGCCGCCCGCAGTTTCAGCTCGCAACTCGAGCTATCCCATATATGTCGCCGTCAGATGCTAACGTGCCGTAAGTCTGACAAACCAGCGATGTCCAGAAATCTGCGCAAGTACAAATTTCTGGCGTTAGAAACTGCCGACGCCTACAAAACCTGACTAAAGTCTAAATTACCCGCACTGTCTAACACGCCTGCCTAACATAGCCCGACAAGTCTAACACGCCTCCCTAACATAGCCCGACACGTCTAACCCTATATCCGCTATCCCCCCTCACTAGCCTAACAATAAAATATGTATTAACCCCTAAACCGCCGCTCCCGGAGCCCGCCGCTACCTAATAAAGCTATTAACCCCTAAACCACCGCCAGCTATATTAAATCTATAACCCCCTAAAGTGAGCCCCTAACACCGCCGCCATCTACCTTACCTACCCCCTAAAGTGAGCCCCTACCCCGCCGCTATCTATTTTAAAATTATTAACCCCTAATCTAATCCCCCTACCCCGCCGCCATCTATATTAAATTATTTAACCCCTAAAATACTAAACTATCCCTACCACTAAACCTAAGTCTAACCCTACAAATAGCCCTGAAAAGGGCTTTTTGCGTGGCATTACCCCAAAGTAACAGCTCTTTTGCCAGCCCTTAAAAGGGCTTTTGGCGGGGCTTTGTCACAAAGTAAACTGCTCTTTTGCCTACAATCTACATCCCCCTACACCGCGGCCACCTATAATAAATGTATTAACCCCTAATCTAATCCCCCTACACCGCCGCCAGCTATATTAACTATATTAACCCTAATTATATTAGGGTTAATATAGTTAATATAGTTATTATATCATATATATTAACTATATTAACCCTAATTATATTAGGGTTAATATAGTTAATATCGTTATTATATTATATATATATATTAAGTATAATAACCCTATCTAACTCTAACATCCTAACTAAACTCTTATTAAAATAAATCTAATATTAATATTATTAATTAAAATATTCCTATTTAAATCTAAATACTTACCTATAAAATAAACCCTAAAATAGCTACAATGTAATTAATAATTACATTATAGCTATGTTAGGGTTTATATTTATTTTACAGGTAAATTGTTAATTATTTTAACTAGGTATAATAGCTATTAAATATTTATTACCTATTTAATAGCTACCTAGTTAAAATAATTACCCAATTACCTATAAAATAAATCCTAACCTAAGTTACAAATACACCTACACTATCAATAAATTAAATAAACTACAAATATCTATCTAAAAATACAATTAAATAAACTAAACTAAATTACAAAAAAAACCCCACTAAATTACAAAAAATAAAAAAAGATTACAAGATTTTTAAGCTAATTACACCTATTCTAAGCCCCCTAATAAAATAATAAACCCCCAAAATAAAAAAAATTCCCTACCCTATTCTAAATTAAAAAAAGTTCAAAGCTCTTTTACCTTGCCAGCCCTTAAAAGGGCCTTTTGTGGGGGCATGCCCCAAAGAAAACTGCTCTTTTGCCTGCAAAAAAAAAACACAATACCACCCCCCAACATTACAACCCACCACCCACATACCCCTAATCTAACCCAAACCCCCCTTAAATAAACCTAACACTACCCCCCCCCTGAAGATCTCCCTACTCTTCTTCCATCGGCGATGTCTTCAAGCAAATCGGCATCTTCAATCTTCTTTGTTCGCTCCTCCGCCGCGGAGCATCCTTCCGGCACGACGACTTCCCGATGAATGAGGTTCCTTTAAATGACGTCATCCAAGATGGCGTCCGCCGAATTCCGATTGGCTGATAGGATTCTATCAGCCAATCGGAATTAAGGTAGAAAAATCTGATTGGCTGATTGAATCAGCCAATCAGATTCAAGTTCAATCCGATTGGCTGAACCAATCAGCCAATCGGATTGAACTTGAATCTGATTGGCTGATTCAATCAGCCAATCAGATTTTTCTACCTTAATTCCGATTGGCTGATAGAATCCTATCAGCCAATCAGAATTCGGAGGATGCCATCTTGGATGACGTCATTTAAAGGAACCTCATTCGTCGGGAAGTCGTCGTGCCGGAAGGATGCTCCGCAGCGGAGGAGCGAACAAAGAAGATTGAAGATGCCGATTTGCTTGAAGACATCGCCGATGGAAGAAGACTCTCTGCCGCTTGCTTCAAGACATCGCCCGGATGGAAGAAGACTTCACTGCCGCTTGCTGGAACACATCGCCCGGATCGGATGAGGAGTTCTGCCCGGCGGGGTGAATACAAGGTAGGGAGATCTTCAGGGGGGGTAGTGTTAGGTTTATTTAAGGGGGGTTTGGGTTAGATTAGGGGTATGTGGGTGGTGGGTTGTAATGTTGGGGGGTGGTATTGTGTTTTTTTTTTGCAGGCAAATGAGCAGTTTTCTTTGGGGCATGCCCCCACAAAAGGCCCTTTTAAGGGCTGGTAAGGTAAAAGAGCTTTGAACTTTTTTTAATTTAGAATAGGGTAGGGATTTTTTTTTATTTTGGGGGTTTATTATTTTATTAGGGGGCTTAGAATAGGTGTAATTAGCTTAAAAATCTTGTAATCTTTTTTTTATTTTTTGTAATTTGTTTTTTTTTTTGTAATTTAGTTTAGTTTATTTAATTGTATTTTTAGATAGATATATTTAGTTTATTTAATTTATTGATAGTGTAGGTGTATTTGTAACTTAGGTTAGGATTTATTTTACAGGTAATTGGGTAATTATTTTAACTAGGTAGCTATTAAATAGTTCATAACTATTTAATAGCTATTATACCTAGTTAAAATAATTAACAATTTACCTGTAAAATAAATATAAACCCTAACATAGCAATAATGTAATTATTAATTATATTGTAGCTATCTTAGGGTTTATTTTATAGGTAAGTATTTAGATTTAAATAGGAATATTTTAGTTTATAATATGAATTAGATTTATTTAAAAAGAATTTAGTTAGGGGTGTTAGGGTTAGATAGAGTTAATATAGTTAATATAAATACTATAGTAACTATATTAACTATATTAACCCTAATATAATTAGGGTTAATATAGTTAATATATATAATGTAATAACTATATTAACTATAATATACTTAGGGTTAATATAGATAATATTGCTGGCGGCGGGGTATGTAGATTAAATTAGGGGTTAATAATTTTAATATAGATGGCGGCGGTGTAAGGGGTTCAAATTAGGGGATAGATCAGTTAGATGGTGATGGTTTTAGGGGTTCACCTTAGGGGATAGATCAGTTAGATGGTGGCGGTTTTAGGGGTTCACATTAGGGGATAGATCAGTTAGATCGTGGCGGTTTTAGGGGCTCACAGTAGGGGGTTAGTTTATGTAGATGGCGGCGGTTTAGGGGTTAAATACTTTATTAGGGATTGCGGCGGGGGATCGCGGTTGACAGGGAGATAGACATTGCGCATGCGTTAGGTGTTAGGTTTATTTTAGCAGATCGCGGTTGACAGGGAGATAGACATTGCGCATGCGTTAGGTGTTAGGTTTATTTTAGAAGATCGCGGTTGACAGGGAGATAGACATTGCGCATGCGTTAGGTGTTAGGTTTATTTTAGCAGCCAGTTTAGGGAGTTACGGGGCTCCAATAGTCAGCGTAAGGCTTCTTACGGCTGCTTTTTGTGGCGAGGTGAAAATGGAGTAAGATTTCTCCATTTTCGCCACTTAAGTCCTTACGCTGTATATTGGATACCAAATTACGCGGGTTTGGTATACCTGCCTATGGCCCAAAAAACTACGGGCGACGGCAGAAATATACGCGCGTAACTTCTAGGTTACGCCGTATATAGGATACCAAACCCGCGCAAATATTGGCGTCGCCGACTTTTGCGGGCGACGATTTTTATCGGATCGACCCCACTGTATATATATATATATATATATATATAAATATTGTGTATATATATACAGTATATATATATATACATATATATATATATATATATATATATACAGAGAGTGCAGAATTATTAGGCAAATGAGTATTTTGACCACATCATCCTCTTTATGCATGTTGTCTTACTCCAAGCTGTATAGGCTTGAAAGCCTACTACCAATTAAGCATATTAGGTGATGTGCATCTCTGTAATGAGAAGGGGTGTGGTCTAATGACATCAACACCCTATATCAGGTGTGCATAATTATTAGGCAACTTCCTTTCCTTTCGCAAAATGGGTCAAAAGAAGGACTTGACAGGCTCAGAAAAGTCAAAAATAGTGAGATATCTTGCAGAGGGATGTAGCACTCTTAAAATTGCAAAGCTTCTGAAGCGTGATCATCGAACAATCAAGCGTTTCATTCAAAATAGTCAACAGGGTCGCAAGAAGCGTGTGGAAAAACCAAGGCGCAAAATAACTGCCCATGAACTGAGAAAAGTCAAGCGTGCAGCTGCCAAGATGCCACTTGCCACCAGTTTGGCCATATTTCAGAGCTGCAACATCACTGGAGTGCCCAAAAGCACAAGGTGTGCAATACTCAGAGACATGGCCAAGGTAAGAAAGGCTGAAAGACGACCACCACTGAACAAGACACACAAGCTGAAACGTCAAGACTGGGCCAAGAAATATCTCAAGACTGATTTTTCTAATGTTTTATGGACTGATGAAATGAGAGTGAGTCTTGATGGGCCAGATGGATGGGCCCGTGGCTGGATTGGTAAAGGGCAGGGAGCTCCAGTCCGACTCAGATGCCAGCAAGGTGGAGGTGGAGTACTGGTTTGGGCTGGTATCATCAAAGATGAGCTTGTGGGGCCTTTTCGGGGTTGAGGATGGAGTCAAGCTCAACTCCCAGTCCTACTGCCAGTTTCTGGAAGATACCTTCTTCAAGCAGTGGTACAGGAAGAAGTCTGCATCCTTCAACAAAAACATGATTTTCATGCAGGACAATGCTCCATCACACGCGTCCAAGTACTCCACAGCGTGGCTGGTAAGAAAGGGTATAAAAGAAGAAAATCTAATGACATGGCCTCCTTGTTCACCTGATCTGAACCCCATTGAGAACCTGGGGTCCATCATCAAATGTGAGATTTACAAGGAGGGAAAACAGTACACCTCTCTGAACAGTGTCTGGGAGGCTGTGGTTGCTGCTGCACGCAATGTTGATGGTGAACAGATCAAAACACTGACAGAATCCATGGATGGCAGGCTTTTGAGTGTCCTTGCAAAGAAAGGTGGCTATATTGGTCACTGATTTGTTTTTGTATTGTTTTTGAATGTCAGAAATGTATATTTGTGAATGTTGAGATGTTATATTGGTTTCACTGGTAAAAATAAATAATTGAAATCAGTGGAGGCTACTCCATTGGAGCACACTCGCACGTGCCCCCCACAGGCCAGAGGAAAGAAAAAAGAAAACAGAAAAAAATATATAATTTTTCAATAGCCCCCTATTGAAAAAGAATATATTTTTTTTTACCCCCAGAATAAATTATTTTTTTAAAAAATTATTATTATTTGTTGTGTCCTGCCTGGCCCCCTACTGTTTGAACAATCATACACACATCATGATCATCAGTGATCTGATCATACACCCAGCGTCCAGCCACTGTACTGCTGTACTGTAGTAATCAATCCAGTCCCTAGGGCCTAAGCGCACGTGCGATAGAGAATCTATGGCACTGTGTCTGTGCGCATGCTAAATTTGGCTGCTGCGCAGCTCCCAGCCTCCTCATCCCCTTAGACGGCTGATCGCACACTTCAGCCTGTGCGAGGGGTGGGAGGCGTTAAGAGCTCAGCCCAGGCAGCAGCCAGTGACACAGCCCACAGGAGAAGAGCCGAGTCTGAGCGTCATCACTAACAGTCACGTGATGACGCTTGAGACGCTCCTCCCAGCTCAACGGCGCGAAATCTCATTGCGGAGATAGTCGTTGAGCTGAGAGGAGCTCAATTTGTGTTGTCTTATCTGAGTGACACTGTCTGCCCGCTCTGGCGATATTTTGAGTCTGACTCAACGATATATCATATAATACTTATTATCCAGCAATTGAATTATCCATCCCAGGATTCCCATCTCAGTTTCATCTGACTAGTGACTACTGACCTGAGGACTCAGTTACTTAGAGATTAGTTAGCGGCAGCAGGCAGGCTGAGGCCTGAGGGTGAGGCAGGAGGCAGTTAGATAGATAGATAGAGAGTTAGTTTTTACAGGCGCTCTGACGCTCACTACAGCAGCAGCAGCCAGAAGTTGACCAAGGTGCCAGGGGCAGGCCAGCTACACAGTACAGAGGCCTGCAGTGCAGAGCAGCCATAGACTGGTCTCACAAGACAGAGTAGAGAGGAGTTAAGTAGGACTCAGGGAGAGCCTGGAGACCATATTTAATTAATAATTTTTTAGACTCTAGACTAGAGATAGAGAGACTGAGTTGAGAGTGGACAGTTTAGAATTTTTTTTTGTAAAACTTATTTAAATTTACTAGTTTAAATAACACAGCCAGCATACTAATTTTAGAGATCTTGAGTACAGACCATATTTAAGTTTTTAATTTTTTTCCTAGTTTTTTAAAAAGCAGTTAACTGCTGTAGCCTGCAGATAGGTAGTAAACCTGCATAGATATAGTTATATATTTATTTTTATAACAACAAAAATACTTAACTACAAGTTAGATATTTTAGAACAGCAAAACTTTTTACCTACAAGGTATATATTTTAGAACAGCAAAACTTTTTACCTACAAGTTAAGTTATCTATTTTAGAACAGCAAAAATACTTACCTACAAGTTAGATATTTTAGAACAGCAAAACTACTTACCTACAAGTTAGATATTTTAGAACAGCAAAACTTTTTACCTACAAGTTATATATTTTAGAACACCAAAAGTAGTTACCTACAAGTTCTATATTTTATATCAGCTGTTAAGGTAATTACCTACAAGTTATATATTCCATAAAAAACGCCAAACGACTGGCCTACTAGTTTTAGACAGTTGACCGTTGACGGCTGTCGCGGCTGCTGCTTGCTATAATTAGAATACTATCAAAGTATTTTAGTTGTTAATTATTTTCATAGTTTTTTACTAAGTAGTTAACTGCTGCAGACTGCAGATAGGCATTAAACCTGCATATAGTTAGATATTTTATAACAAGAAAAAAGCTTACCTACAGTTAGATATTTTAGAACAGCAAAACTTTTTACCTTCAAGGTATATATTTTAGAACAGCAAAACTTTTTACCTACAAGTTATCTATTTTAGAACAGCAAAAATACTTACCTACAAGTTAGATATTTTAGAACAGCAAAACTACTTACCTACAAGTTAGATATTTTAGAACAGCAAAACTTTTTACCTACAAGTTATATATTTTAGAACACCAAAAGTACTTACCTACAAGTTCTATATTTTATATCAGCTGTAAATCTAATTACCTACAAGTTATATATTCCATAAAAAACGCCAAACGACTGGCCTACTAGTTTTAGACAGTTGACCGTTGACGGCTGTCGCGGCTGCTGCTTGCTATAATTAGAATACTATCAAAGTATTTTAGTTTAAACCTGCATATAGTTATATATTTTATAACAAGAAAAAAGCTTACCTACAGTTAGATATTTTAGAACAGCAAAACTTTTTACCTACAAGTTATATATTTTAGAACACCAAAAGTACTTACCTACAAGTTCTATATTTTATATCAGCTGTAAATCTAATTACCTACAAGTTATCTATTTTAGAACAGCAAAAATACTTACCTACAAGTTAGATATTTTAGAACAGCAAAACTTTTTACCTACAAGTTATATATTTTAGAACACCAAAAGTACTTACCTACAAGTTCTATATTTTATATCAGCTGTAAATCTAATTACCTACAAGTTATATATTCCATAAAAAACGCCAAACGACTGGCCTACTAGTTTTAGACAGTTGACCGTTGACGGCTGTCGCGGCTGCTGCTTGCTATAATTAGAATACTATCAAAGTATTTTAGTTGTTAATTATTTTCATAGTTTTTTACTAAGTAGTTAACTGCTGTAGACTGCAGATAGGCATTAAACCTGCATATAGTTATATATTTTATAACAAGAAAAAAGCTTACCTACAGTTAGATATTTTAGAACAGCAAAACTTTTTACCTACAAGTTATATATTTTAGAACATCAAAAGTACTTACCTACAAGTTCTATATTTTATATCAGCTGTAAATCTAATTACCTACAAGTTATCTATTTTAGAACAGCAAAAATACTTACCTACAAGTTAGATATTTTAGAACAGCAAAACTACTTACCTACAAGTTAGATATTTTAGAACAGCAAAACTTTTTACCTACAAGTTATATATTTTAGAACACCAAAAGTACTTACCTACAAGTTCTATATTTTATATCAGCTGTAAATCTAATTACCTACAAGTTATATATTCCATAAAAAACGCCAAACGACTGGCCTACTAGTTTTAGACAGTTGACCGTTGACGGCTGTCGCGGCTGCTGCTTGCTATAATTAGAATACTATCAAAGTATTTTAGTTGTTAATTATTTTCATAGTTTTTTACTAAGTAGTTAACTGCTGCAGACTGCAGATAGGCATTAAACCTGCATATAGTTATATATTTTATAACAAGAAAAAAGCTTACCTACAGTTAGATATTTTAGAACAGCAAAACTTTTTACCTACAAGTTATATATTTTAGAACATCAAAAGTACTTACCTACAAGTTCTATATTTTATATCAGCTGTAAATCTAATTACCTACAAGTTATCTATTTTAGAACAGCAAAAATACTTACCTACAAGTTAGATATTTTAGAACAGCAAAACTACTTACCTACAAGTTAGATATTTTAGAACAGCAAAACTTTTTACCTACAAGTTATATATTTTAGAACACCAAAAGTACTTACCTACAAGTTCTATATTTTATATCAGCTGTAAATCTAATTACCTACAAGTTATCTATTTTAGAACAGCAAAAATACTTACCTACAAGTTAGATATTTTAGAACAGCAAAACTACTTACCTACAAGTTAGATATTTTAGAACAGCAAAACTTTTTACCTACAAGTTATATATTTTAGAACACCAAAAGTACTTACCTATAAGTTCTATATTTTATATCAGCTGTAAATCTAATTACCTACAAGTTATATATTCCATAAAAAACGCCAAACGACTGGCCTACTAGTTTTAGACAGTTGACCGTTGACGGCTGTCGCAGCTGCTGCTTGCTATAATTAGAATACTATCAAAGTATTTTAGTTGTTAATTATTTTCATAGTTTTTTACTAAGTAGTTAACTGCTGCAGACTGCAGATAGGCATTAAACCTGCATATAGTTATATATTTTATAACAAGAAAAAAGCTTACCTACAGTTAGATATTTTAGAACAGCAAAACTTTTTACCTACAAGTTATATATTTTAGAACACCAAAAGTACTTACCTACAAGTTCTATATTTTATATCAGCTGTAAATCTAATTACCTACAAGTTATCTATTTTAGAACAGCAAAAATACTTACCTACAAGTTAGATATTTTAGAACAGCAAAACTTTTTACCTACAAGTTATATATTTTAGAACACCAAAAGTACTTACCTACAAGTTCTATATTTTATATCAGCTGTAAATCTAATTACCTACAAGTTATCTATTTTAGAACAGCAAAAATACTTACCTACAAGTTAGATATTTTAGAACAGCAAAACTACTTACCTACAAGTTAGATATTTTAGAACAGCAAAACTTTTTACCTACAAGTTATATATTTTAGAACACCAAAAGTACTTACCTACAAGTTCTATATTTTATATCAGCTGTAAATCTAATTACCTACAAGTTATATATTCCATAAAAAACGCCAAACGACTGGCCTACTAGTTTTAGACAGTTGGCCGTTGACGGCTGTCGCGGCTGCTGCTTGCTATAATTAGAATACTATCAAAGTATTTTAGTTGTTAATTATTTTCATAGTTTTTTACTAAGTAGTTAACTGCTGCAGACTGCAGATAGGCATTAAACCTGCATATAGTTATATATTTTATAACAAGAAAAAAGCTTACCTACAGTTAGATATTTTAGAACAGCAAAACTTTTTACCTACAAGTTATATATTTTAGAACACCAAAAGTACTTACCTACAAGTTCTATATTTTATATCAGCTGTAAATCTAATTACCTACAAGTTATCTATTTTAGAACAGCAAAAATACTTACCTACAAGTTAGATATTTTAGAACAGCAAAACTACTTACCTACAAGTTAGATATTTTAGAACAACAAAACTTTTTACCTACAAGTTATATATTTTAGAACACCAAAAGTACTTACCTACAAGTTCTATATTTTATATCAGCTGTAAATCTAATTACCTACAAGTTATCTATTTTAGAACAGCAAAAATACTTACCTACAAGTTAGATATTTTAGAACAGCAAAACTACTTACCTACAAGTTAGATATTTTAGAACAGCAAAACTTTTTACCTACAAGTTATATATTTTAGAACACCAAAAGTACTTACCTACAAGTTCTATATTTTATATCAGCTGTAAATCTAATTACCTACAAGTTATATATTCCATAAAAAACGCCAAACGACTGGCCTACTAGTTTTAGACAGTTGACCGTTGACGGCTGTCGCGGCTGCTGCTTGCTATAATTAGAATACTATCAAAGTATTTTAGTTGTTAATTATTTTCATAGTTTTTTACTAAGTAGTTAACTGCTGCAGACTGCAGATAGGCATTAAACCTGCATATAGTTATATATTTTATAACAAGAAAAAAGCTTACCTACAGTTAGATATTTTAGAACAGCAAAACTTTTTACCTACAAGTTATATATTTTAGAACATCAAAAGTACTTACCTACAAGTTCTATATTTTATATCAGCTGTAAATCTAATTACCTACAAGTTATCTTTTTTAGAACAGCAAAAATACTTACCTACAAGTTAGATATTTTAGAACAGCAAAACTACTTACCTACAAGTTAGATATTTTAGAACAGCAAAACTTTTTACCTACAAGTTATATATTTTAGAACACCAAAAGTACTTACCTACAAGTTCTATATTTTATATCAGCTGTAAATCTAATTACCTACAAGTTATATATTCCATAAAAAACGCCAAACGACTGGCCTACTAGTTTTAGACAGTTGACCGTTGACGGCTGTCGCAGCTGCTGCTTGCTATAATTAGAATACTATCAAAGTATTTTAGTTGTTAATTATTTTCATAGTTTTTTACTAAGTAGTTAACTGCTGCAGACTGCAGATAGGCATTAAACCTGCATATAGTTATATATTTTATAACAAGAAAAAAGCTTACCTACAGTTAGATATTTTAGAACAGCAAAACTTTTTACCTACAAGTTATATATTTTAGAACACCAAAAGTACTTACCTACAAGTTCTATATTTTATATCAGCTGTAAATCTAATTACCTACAAGTTATCTATTTTAGAACAGCAAAAATACTTACCTACAAGTTAGATATTTTAGAACAGCAAAACTACTTACCTACAAGTTAGATATTTTAGAACAGCAAAACTTTTTACCTACAAGTTATATATTTTAGAACACCAAAAGTACTTACCTACAAGTTCTATATTTTATATCAGCTGTAAATCTAATTACCTACAAGTTATATATTCCATAAAAAACGCCAAACGACTGGCCTACTAGTTTTAGACAGTTGACCGTTGACGGCTGTCGCAGCTGCTACTTGCTATAATTAGAATACTATCAAAGTATTTTAGTTGTTAATTATTTTCATAGTTTTTTACTAAGTAGTTAACTGCTGCAGACTGCAGATAGGCATTAAACCTGCATATAGTTATATATTTTATAACAAGAAAAAAGCTTACCTACAGTTAGATATTTTAGAACAGCAAAACTTTTTACCTACAAGTTATATATTTTAGAACACCAAAAGTACTTACCTACAAGTTCTATATTTTATATCAGCTGTAAATCTAATTACCTACAAGTTATCTATTTTAGAACAGCAAAAATACTTACCTACAAGTTAGATATTTTAGAACAGCAAAACTTTTTACCTACAAGTTATATATTTTAGAACACCAAAAGTACTTACCTACAAGTTCTATATTTTATATCAGCTGTAAATCTTATTACCTACAAGTTATCTATTTTAGAACAGCAAAAATACTTACCTACAAGTTAGATATTTTAGAACAGCAAAACTACTTACCTACAAGTTAGATATTTTAGAACAGCAAAACTTTTTACCTACAAGTTATATATTTTAGAACACCAAAAGTACTTACCTACAAGTTCTATATTTTATATCAGCTGTAAATCTAATTACCTACAAGTTATATATTCCATAAAAAACGCCAAACGACTGGCCTACTAGTTTTAGACAGTTGGCCGTTGACGGCTGTCGCGGCTGCTGCTTGCTATAATTAGAATACTATCAAAGTATTTTAGTTGTTAATTATTTTCATAGTTTTTTACTAAGTAGTTAACTGCTGCAGACTGCAGATAGGCATTAAACCTGCATATAGTTATATATTTTATAACAAGAAAAAAGCTTACCTACAGTTAGATATTTTAGAACAGCAAAACTTTTTACCTACAAGTTATATATTTTAGAACACCAAAAGTACTTACCTACAAGTTCTATATTTTATATCAGCTGTAAATCTAATTACCTACAAGTTATCTATTTTAGAACAGCAAAAATACTTACCTACAAGTTAGATATTTTAGAACAGCAAAACTACTTACCTACAAGTTAGATATTTTAGAACAACAAAACTTTTTACCTACAAGTTATATATTTTAGAACACCAAAAGTACTTACCTACAAGTTCTATATTTTATATCAGCTGTAAATCTAATTACCTACAAGTTATCTATTTTAGAACAGCAAAAATACTTACCTACAAGTTAGATATTTTAGAACAGCAAAACTACTTACCTACAAGTTAGATATTTTAGAACAGCAAAACTTTTTACCTACAAGTTATATATTTTAGAACACCAAAAGTACTTACCTACAAGTTCTATATTTTATATCAGCTGTAAATCTAATTACCTACAAGTTATATATTCCATAAAAAACGCCAAACGACTGGCCTACTAGTTTTAGACAGTTGGCCGTTGACGGCTGTCGCGGCTGCTGCTTGCTATAATTAGAATACTATCAAAGTATTTTAGTTGTTAATTATTTTCATAGTTTTTTACTAAGTAGTTAACTGCTGCAGACTGCAGATAGGCATTAAACCTGCATATAGTTATATATTTTATAACAAGAAAAAAGCTTACCTACAGTTAGATATTTTAGAACAGCAAAACTTTTTACCTACAAGTTATATATTTTAGAACACCAAAAGTACTTACCTACAAGTTCTATATTTTATATCAGCTGTAAATCTAATTACCTACAAGTTCTATATTTTATATCAGCTGTAAATCTAATTACCTACAAGTTATCTATTTTAGAACAGCAAAAATACTTACCTACAAGTTAGATATTTTAGAACAGCAAAACTACTTACCTACAAGTTAGATATTTTAGAACAGCAAAACTTTTTACCTACAAGTTATATATTTTAGAACACCAAAAGTACTTACCTACAAGTTCTATATTTTATATCAGCTGTAAATCTAATTACCTACAAGTTATATATTCCATAAAAAACGCCAAACGACTGGCCTACTAGTTTTAGACAGTTGACCGTTGACGGCTGTCGCGGCTGCTGCTTGCTATAATTAGAATACTATCAAAGTATTTTAGTTGTTAATTATTTTCATAGTTTTTTACTAAGTAGTTAACTGCTGCAGACTGCAGATAGGCATTAAACCTGCATATAGTTATATATTTTATAACAAGAAAAAAGCTTACCTACAGTTAGATATTTTAGAACAGCAAAACTTTTTACCTACAAGTTATATATTTTAGAACACCAAAAGTACTTACCTACAAGTTCTATATTTTATATCAGCTGTAAATCTAATTACCTACAAGTTATCTATTTTAGAACAGCAAAAATACTTACCTACAAGTTAGATATTTTAGAACAGCAAAACTTTTTACCTACAAGTTATATATTTTAGAACACCAAAAGTACTTACCTACAAGTTCTATATTTTATATCAGCTGTAAATCTAATTACCTACAAGTTATATATTTTAGAACAGCAAAAATACTTACCTACAAGTTAGATATTTTAGAACAGCAAAACTACTTACCTACAAGTTAGATATTTTAGAACAGCAAAACTTTTTACCTACAAGTTATATATTTTAGAACACCAAAAGTACTTACCTACAAGTTCTATATTTTAGAACAGCAAAACTTTTTACCTATAACTTATATATTTTAGAACAGCAAAACTACTTACCTACAAGTTCTATATTTTATATCAGCTTAAAAGCTAATTACCTACAAGTCATATATTTTATAACAGCTGCAAAGCTAATTACCTACAAGTTGTATCATTTATAACAGCTGCAAAGCTACTAACCTACAAGTTTTATATTTTATAACATCAAAACTACTTGTCTAAAAGTTATATATATTATAACAGCAAAACTACGTTGTCTAAAAGTTATATATATATTATAACAGCAAAACTACTTACGTACAAGTTATATATTTTATAACTGCAAAGGACTGTTCTTTGTGTGTAAACTAAGAGTTAAGATGGCACTTAGTAAAATTAGTGTGTCTGAGCTAAAGCAATTACATTTTTCAACATTGCCCATGGAAAGAAAAATGGAAATTAAAATGCTCCGGCCAACACCTAGGCTTAACCTTACCCAGGTAACAAAATGTAAAACTAGAGATTTCAGAAGAGAATTCAAACCCAAGGTATATGATAAATATCCATGGATTTGTGGCTGTGAATTAACTAACAGGCTCTTTTGTTTTTATTGTCTCCTGTTTGCAAAACAAAGTGGTGAATCAAGCTGGGTGAGTTCTGGTGTCGCCGATTTATTACATTTAAGTAAAAAAATAAATAAACATAGTTGCTCCCAATCACATTTAAACTCCACATTAGAGTTTAATTTGTTAGGAAGGGTTGATATTCGACAACAACTTGACAGTGCATATCGTTTAAATATTAAAAAACATAATGAGCAAGTAACGAAAAATCGTTATGTTCTTTCGAAAATAATTAATTGTATTTTATTTTGCGGCGCATTTGAACTTGCACTTCGAGGACATGACGAACGCGAGGATTCATTAAATCCAGGCATTTTCAGAGGTCTTATAAACTTCTCAGCAGAACTTGATGCATCTCTAAAAGAACATCTTGCTAGTGCCACTGTTTTTAAAGGAACGTCAAAAGAAATTCAAAACGATTTATTAGACTGTATGCTTACTGTTTGCCAGAACCAAATAAAAAAGGAAATCTCAAAAGCAAGTTTTGTAGCAGTGATAGCAGATGAAACAACTGATGTTTCATCTGCCTTCCAATTGGTTGTTGTTTTTCGATACATTATAGGTAACGGTCAACCGGTTGAGAGATTCTGGGAATTCACTAATCCAGCTGGACATGATGCAGAATCTATAGCTACATGTATCCAGAATAATTTGGAAAAAGTTATAGACAACCCAGAAAAATTGATATCCCAGAGTTACGACGGTGCAAGCGTGATGAGTGGTCAGCATGCAGGTGTTCAGGCTATAATTAAACGTACCTACAAGAATGCACATTTTGTGCATTGCTACGCACATCAACTCAATTTGATTGTCAGCCAAGCAAGCAGTCAGAATCAACAAGTTCGAGTATTTTTTTCTAACCTAAGTGACATTACTAACTTTTTTAGTAACTCGCCACAACGGATAGCTATTCTAGATGAAACTGTTAGAAGAAGGATACCTCATGGTTCAGCCACCAGGTGGAATTTCAAGAGTCGAACCGTCAATACAGTGTTTGAAAACAGGGAACAGTTAATTGAATGTATGGAAAAAATAGAGTCAACATCGAAAAAAGAAATAGCTATAAATCAAGCAGGGGCTATTCGGCGTATGTTACAAGACTCGGTATTTGTGTTTTGGCTTTCAGTTTTTCACAATATTATGCCACATGTAGATGTGTTATACAACCAACTTCAGAAAACACTAACAGACGCGGCACTTATTCGAAAACATGTTAACACTTTCCAGCAGACAATGGAAAACGAAAGGAAAAGAATGGACACAGTGATCATGACGATATCAGAAACAGAGGAAACATCAAGGAAAAGGAAGAGAGAAAATATTCACATTACTCAGACTGTGGCAGCTAAAGAGATATGCGATGTTATCACGAATCAAGTAAAAGATAGATTTTCTTTTATAACTCACTACTCGGCTGTTTCTCTCCTCCAAGCTGAAAAATTTGCAGATTACGAGAAAAATTTTCCAAATCAGCTTCTTGAACAAACATCAGCTGTTTATGACATATTACAGAAAGATCGCCTGAAAACGGAACTAGGAGTAATTTACAGAAGACCAGATTTCCGAAATATGAATGGTGCCATCAGTCTTCTACAGTTTGTAATAGAAAATAACTTGGACAGTACTTTCTCGGAGACCTACAAACTGTTGCAAATTATTTCGACTATTCCCGTGACAACTGCTGAGGCTGAGAGATGTTTCTCAACTTTAAAACGAGTTAAGACATTTCTAAGGAGCACCATGACTGAAGAAAGACTGACTGCTCTAGCCATGCTCACAATTGAAAAACAATTGATCAATGACATGCCTACATTCACCGAAAATGTTATTGATTTATTTGCCTCAAAAAAAGACAGGCGGATTGACTTAATTTACAAAAATTGTACTTGAGTTATCAACATTCTGTTTTAATCTTTACCTTTGAAGTTAATTATTAAGCACTAGTGTAATAGAAATAATCTTCTTTTGTAGAAAGTAAAATGTTGGTGTATTTATCTTAATGTTGCCACAGCCTTTTTTGGCTGCAGTATTGCCTAATATCGAACAATGGGGGCTAGGGCAACAATAATTGAGATGTGGTTTTATTTCTCTATAAAGTGGAAGGTTCTTTAAATCCAGGAATATATATATTTTCATAAATTTACATTCAAGATAATTATTATTTCGCAGCTTTGATTAATCATTTGGTTAATATATATGTTATTATATAATTTCACTGAGCATGTATATTTTAAGACTAGACATGGGTATACTGAAGAGTATGGATTCTTGTATATTACTTTAAATATTAGACATGGTCATAATATTAAATATTATACATATATATAAATATATATATATATATATACTTACTACTGATAATATCTTAAGAGATTGACTTAATAGTCATTTTGCAAACAGGATCTTCGTTTTATTGTCTCCTGTTTGAAAAACAAAGTGGTGATTCAAGTTGGGTGAGTTATGGTGTCGCCGATGTATCACATTTAACTCCAAAAATATCAATAATTGCTACCAATCACATTTATAATCCCCATTTCAGTTTATTTGGCTATGAAGGATTGATATTCGCCAACAACTTGTCAGTGCATATTGTTTGAATGTTAAAAAACACAATGATCAAGTAACCACAAATCGTTATGTTCTTTCCAAAATTATGAATTGTATTCTATTTTCCGGCGCATTTGAGCTTTCACTTCGAGCCAGGACATGATGAACGCGATCATTCATTAAATATTGGGAGACTTAAAAGGATTGTTATTTAAGACTTAGTTAATATGATACTAATAATCAGCTATACTATTAACTATTTGAAATCAATTGAATAATCATTTCATATTCTGATATTACATTGCATTTAATTAGAATTCTGTAGTGATTAATTTATTGTAACGATATTTATATTTCCTTATTATCCCACTTTAATATAAATATATTCCATATTTGAAGTCATTCCTTAATAAAGTATAGGAGTATATAAAACTATATGAAAATTATGTACAAGTCATTTCATATGAAATTTTGTCTTCTATATGCTTGCATCGATTCTGAGCTAGAAAACCGTGTATGTGGATTCAATTTCACACCTTCAAAAGTATTGTTAGTCTCATCATTTGTATATCATACAAGGGAAGGGATAATTACTTACTTTCCTGAAGATTGAGCAAATATGAACTAAAGTACAGAATTGTTTCTCTGTCACCCCAGAGAGGTAACATGGTTATCTTGTTTGTAGAGATCTAATCTCATTAAGCGATGAAGTAAAGAATCTTTTGAAGCTTAAACTTTAACAAATGTTCCCATTGTATATTTTTGAGATATCCTGCCTGTGAGCTGTATTGGAGCATAGTATTTATATATAATTGATGTTACATTTCATAAAAATATATTTCATTTCTGAGTACATTACTTTAATACAGTTTGTGTGCATGAAATCATATACAGTTGTATGTAAATTAGGCACCTCTGACAATTTCCATGATTTTCAGTTATAAATAATTGGCTGTTTGGATCAGTAATTTCATTTTGATCTATCAAATAAATGAAGGACACAGTAAAAATTCAGTAGTTAAATTAGCTTTATTGGATTAACAGAAAATGTGCAATATGCATCAAAACAAAATTAGACAGGTGCATACATTTGTGCACACTTGTTATTTTGTTGATTTGAATACCTGGAACTACCTAGCACTGATTAATTGGAAGACAAATTGGTTTGGTGAGCCCATTAAGCCTTAAACTTCATAGACAGGTGTATCCAATCATGAGAAAAGGTTTTAAGGTGGCCAATTGCAAGTTGTTCTCTATGACTCTCCTCTGAAGAGTGGCAACATGGGGGCCACAAAACAACTCTCAAATGACCTAAAAACAAAGATTGTTCAACATCATGGTTTAGAGGAAGGCTACAAAAAACGATTGCATAGATTAAAGATGTCAGTGTCCACTGTGAGGAACATAGTCAGCATGGTGAGAGGATATGGAAGACCACAGGCACAGTTCTTGTTAAGGTCAGAAGTGGCAGGCCAAGTAAAATATCGGATAGGCAAAGGATGATAAGAACAGTCAAAAACAGCCCACAGACCACCTCCAAAGACCTGTACTACTGGGAATATTGTTGAGGGTCTCATGGATTCCACTTAATATCAGCAGATACTTGAGAATAATGTTGAGGAATCAGTCACAAACTTCAGTTGCAGTTACCCCCAGGCCGGGGCTGGATATCTCAATAAGACGATGACCAAAAACACTGCTGGGTCAAATGGGTGGGGCCATTTGATGGGCGTGGCTTTAGCAAAGGGGTGTGGCTTTTACAAATGGGTGTGGCTTGATAAAAGGGGCGTAGTTTTTAGAAAGGGGGCGTGGTTTTTCTAAGGGGCGTGGCTTTCTAATAGGGGCAGGGTCTTGTGCACCCCCATCCTAAAAATTCACCAGCCGCCACTGATTGAAATGGGTATATATTTGTTTTTTGTTAAGTTGCCTAATAATTATGCACAGTAATAGTCACTTGCACACACAGATATCCCCCTAAAATAGCTATAACTAAAAACAAACAAAAAACTACTTCCAAAACTATTCAGCTTTGATATTAATGAGTTTTTTGGGTTCATTGAGAACATGGTTGTTGTTCAATAATAAAATTAATCCTCAAAAATACAAGTTACCTAATAATTCTGCACTCCCTGTATATATATATATATATATATATATATATACACTGGGTTACCTCTAGAAGATATTAGGAAAAGAAACTGGAAATTATATAGGTAAATAAAACTTCAGGTCCAGATGGAATACACCCAAGGGTTTTACGGGAAATTAGCACTGTTATAGCCAAACCTCTTCTCTTAATTGTTAAAGACTCCTTATCCTCAGGCATAGTAGCCCCAGGACTGGTGAAAAGCTGATGTGGTGACACTTTTCAAAAAGTGAAGCAGGGCTGATCCAGGAAACTATAGACCAGTTAATCTGACATCAATAGTGGAGAAGATATTGGAAGGGATTATAAGGGATTATATTGATGAGTATATTTGTGTAAACAAGATTATTAGTTCAAATCATCATGGTTTTATGAGAAATAGATCCTGTCAAACTAATCTAATTAGATTCTACGAGGAAATTAGTAAAAATATAAATAAAGGGGAATCAGTTGATGTGATATACTTGGATTTCGCAAAGGCATTTGATATAGTGACACATGAGGGATTAATGTACAAAATGAAGGGACTGGGAATAGCTGAAAATGTTAGCTCATGGATAAATAACTGGATAAAAGGCAGGGTGCAACAAATAGTAGTAAATGGATCATGCTCAGATTGGACAAAGGTAATCAGCGGAGTCACCCAGGGATCAGTACTGGGCCCTATTCATTTTAATATTTTTATTAATGACTTGGGCAAGGATTAAATAGCAATGTCTCTATTTTTGCAGATGAAACAAAGTTGAGTAAGTTCATTAGGTCAGTGCAGGATGAAATAGCTCTTTACAAGGGGATCTACAAATTTTAGAAGAATGGACAGGTAAATGGAAACTTTGATCTAATACTGGAAATTGCAAGTTTCTACATTTTGGAAGTAAAAATAAGCAGGCAACCTATTATTTAAATGGGACTAGATTTAGCTAACAGAGAAGGAAAGGGATTTGCCAATAGCAATAGATAATAAGCTAAAGATGGGTGTACAATGTAGGGCAGTAGCGTCTAAGGCTAATCAGATATTAGCATGCATTAAAAGAGCAATTGATGCAAGGGAGGAAAGCATAATTTACTATAAGACCTCACCCTGATATATGTGTATATATATACATATTAGACACGAGCATTTGTTTTCGGACGAACACACATTCATCATAAAAACAAAAATCTGAACGAATGCACCAGCTCAATTTAAAGAAAAGGAAAGATGCTGACGAAATTGGTTTCTTTAAATTAAATTTTTTGGGGGGTTAAATACCTGCCGTAACACACTGGAGAGCACACTAACCTGTGTGCTCAGCTCCGAGGAACTGCACTAAAGATAGCGCTGGTTCAGAAAACTGAGAGTTTTAAGCCAGGTGTTAGCGTGGCTGGGGCTCTGGCAAGAAGAGGATTGTTAAAGAGACAGTCAACACTAGAATGTTTGTTGTTTAAAAAGATAGATAATCCCTTTATTACGCATTCCCCAGTTTTGCATAACCAACACAGTTATAATAATACACATTTTACCTCTGTAATTACCTTGTATCTAAGCCTCTGCTGACTGTTTAGTTCTTTTGACAGACATGCAGTTTAGACAGTCAGTGCTCACTCCTAGGTCACTTCACATGCATGAGCTCAATGTTATCTATATGAAACACATGAACTAATGCCCTCCAGTGGTCAAAATGCATTCAGATTAGAGGCAGTCTTCAAGGTCTAAGAAATTAGCATATGAACCTCCTAGGTTTTGCTTTCAACTAAGAATACCAAGAGAACAAAGCTAAATTGGTGATAAAATTAAATTGGGATGTTGTTTAAAATTACATTCCCTATTTAAATCATGAAAGGTTTTTTTTGGACTTGACTGTTCCTTTAAGTATTTAGCTAAAGGTGAACTTTTTACCTCTTTCGCCAAAACATTTACATTTGTTTAACCCCTTAATGACCACAGCACTTTTCCATTTTCTGTCCGTTTGGGACCAAGGCTATTTTTACATTTCTGCGGTGTTTGTGTTTAGCTGTAATTTTCCTCTTACTCATTTACTGTACCCACACATATTATATACCGTTTTTCTCGCCATTAAATGGACTTTCTAAAGATACCATTATTTTCATCATATCTTATCATTTACTATAAAAAAAAATATAAAATATGAGGAAAAAATCGAAAAAAACACATTTTTTCTAACTTTGACCCCCAAAATCTGTTACATATCTACAACCACCAAAAAACACCCATGCTAAATAGTTTCAAAATTTTATCCTGAGTTTAGAAATACCAAATGTTTACATGTTCTTTGCTTTTTTTGTAACTTATAGGGCCATAAATACAAGTAGCACTTTGCTATTTCCAAACCATTTTTTTTCAAAATGAGCGCTAGTTACATTGGGACACTAATATCTTTCAGGAATCTCTGAATATCCATTGACATGTATATATTTTTTTTTAGTAGACAACCCAAAGTATTGATCTAGGCCCATTTTGGTATATTTCATGCCACCATTTTACCGCCAAACGCGATCAAATACAAAAAATCGTTCACTTTTTTACAAATTTTTTACAAACTTTTGGTTTCTCACTGAAATTATTTGCAAACCACTTGTGCAATTATGGCATAAATGGTTGTAAATTCTTCTCTGGGATCGCCTTTGTTCAGAAATAGCAGACATATATGGCTTTAGCATTGCTTTTTGGTAATTAGAAGGCCGCTAAATGCCACTGCGCACCACACGTGTATTATGCCCAGCAATGAAGGGGTTAATTAGGGAGCATGTAGGGAGCATTTTGGGGTAATTTTAGCTTTAGTGTAGTGTAGTAGACAACCCCAACTATTGATCTAGGCCCATTTTGGTATATTTCATGCCACCATTTCACCGCCAAATGCAATCAAATAAAAAAAAAACGTTAACTTTTTCACAATTTTAGGTTTCTCACTGAAATCATTTACAAACAGCTTATGCAATTATGGCACAAATGGTTGTAAATGTTTCTCTGGGATCCCCTTTGTTCAGAAATAGCAGACATATATGGCTTTGGCGATGCTTTTTGGTAATTAGAAGGCCGCTAAATGCTGCTGCGCACCACGCGTGTATTATGTCTAGCAGTGAAGGGGTTAATTATGTAGCTTGTAGGGAACTTGCAGGGTTAATTTTAGCTTTAGTGTAGAGCTCAGCCTCCCACCTGAAACATCAGACCCCCTGATGCCTCCCAAATAGCTCTCTTCCCTCCCCCACCCCACAATTGTCCCCGCCATCTTAAGTACTGGCAGAAACAATGCCAGTACTAAAATAAAAGGTATATTTGGGCTTTTTTGAGTTTTTTTTAGCATATTTACATATGCTGCTGTGTAGGATCCCCCCTTAGCCCCCAACCTCACAGATCCCCCACCAAACAGCTCTCTAACCCTCCCCCTCTGCCTTAATGGGCGCCATCTTGGGTACTGGCAGCTGTCTGCCAGTACCCAGTTTAGAACAAAAATGTGCTTTTTTTTAAGAAAAATCCCTTTTTCTGTAGTGTAGCTCCCCCCACACCCAAGAACAACCCCCCACCCCTCCAAGATCCCTTTTACTGAAGTTTATTTTTTTTTTAATTTTTCCCTTTTCCCCCACAGTTACAATCACATTTTCTGTAGTATAGCGGTTCCCACCCGCTCCCGCCCCGTGCACGCGCCTGCCTGCCACCCTCTGTGCACGCGCGCGCGCCCGTGCGCGCCCCCGTCAGCTCCGGCCCCGATCCCGCCCCCCTCCACCTTATACGGCCCATCGATGGCCGCCCACCCGCCTCCCAAGTCAGCTCCCACCCACCAACGTTACCGGCCACCGATGTCCGGTGCAGAGAGGGCCACAGAGTGGCTCTCTCTGCATCGGATGGCCATGCAGGGTTATTGCAGGATGCCTCCATATCGAGGCATCACTGCAATAACCGGAAAGCAGCTGGAAGCGAGCAGGATCGCTTCCAGCTGCTTTCCACACCGAGGACGTGCAGGGTACGTTCTCAGGCATTAACTGCCTTTTTTTTGAGGACGTACCCTGCACGTCCTTGGTCGTTAAGGGGTTAACAAAAACAAATGTAAATTTTTAACAATATTTTTTGTTTTGTTAAAAACCAAATACTGTGGACAACGAATATTCAGGCAAATAATTTTTTTTAACCCTTACACTTTAAGATAGGGGTAGATGCTGCATCCTCCGACAATCGTTTCAGGCGAGCCTGAAACGTAACTTAAGAAGCAGCGGTCGTAAAATATTGCTTATTTCGTCCAGCGCTAATATTAGTACTGTACTTATAATCTAGCCCACAATGTTTAGTGCTAAATTGCATTAAAATGTGGCAAAATAAATAATAAAAACATAAATCGAGTTGATTTATCACGCATCTTGACAATTCATATATAAATTTGAATGTGTCCCTGTAAAATGCTTGTATTATAGAAGCCCTGGCAACACCTTTTTTATTTAATAATGAATTTAATTGTCCCAAAACATTAAAAAAAACTTCTCAACTTTTTCCATATCATAAATCCAGATGTTCGAACCTTCCCCTTCCTGTCCCTTGCTGAAAACAGCAGGCTTTCAAATAAATTATTTATCAAAATATTTCTCCTGAACTTAAAGTCAATTTAGTTCTTTACTTTTTATTATGGCCTAGAGGCTGTGGAGAAAACTCACGAGCATCTATGAATCTAGAACTGTATCTCTCTTTCCCACCCCTCTGCTAAATTAATTACAGCCTAATTAGAATAGGAATAACACTATCAAAACTAAAATATATAAAAATACCCAAGCATTTTCCCTTTTTCACCCATAAGGTAGATTGAATAATTTACAGCCAGCTTGATAACAAGTTATGGCGTTATAGATGCTTGCTAATTTTGTGTACGTTATTTTCATTGCTCACCTTTCATAGCGCTGCTATTACAGGTTTTGAAAAAGCAGGCTTGCGCGGGCGATATGGTGGTGTTGAGCTCCATACCTCACCCAAATACAAGCGCTGCTTTGATGTGCTCGTGAACGATTTCCCCATAGACATCAATGGGGAGAGCCGGCAAAAAAAAAGCCTAACACCTGCAATCGCGGAAACAAAAGCTCAGTAACGCAGCCCCATTGATGTCTATGGGGAAAGAAAAAGTTATGTTTAAACCTAACACCCTAACATAAAAACCACGTCTAAACACCCCTAATCTGCCGCCCCCGACATCGCCGCCACCTACATTACAGTTATTAACCCCTAATCTGTCGCCCCAATGTCGCCGCCACTATACTAAAGTTATTAACCCCTAAACCTCGGGCCTCCCACATCACTAAAACTACATAAATATATTAACCCCTAAACCTAACCCTAGCCCTAACACCCCCTAACTTAAATATAATTAAAATAAATCTAAATAAAACTTACAATTATTACCTAAACAATTTCTATTTAAAACGAAATACTTACCTGTAAAATAAAACCTAAGCTAGCTACAATATAACTAATAGTTACATTGTAGCTATCTTAGGTTTTATTTTTTATTTCACAGGTAAGTTTGTATTTATTTTAACTGGATAGACTAGTTAGTAAATAGTTATTAACTATTTACTAGCTACCTAGTTAAAATAAATAAAATAAAACATAATCTGCCTTACACTAAAAACTATCATTACAATAAAATAAATTAAATTATTCAAATACAATTATCTAAATTACATAAAAAAATAAACACTAAATTACACAAAATAAAAAACGAAATTATCAAAAATAAAAATGAATTACTCCTAATCTAATAGACCTATCAAAATAAAAAAGCCCCCCCAAAATAAAAAAAACCCTAGCCTACACTAAACTGCCAATGTCCCTTAAAAGGGCCTTTTGCGGGGCATTTCCCTAAAGAAATCAGCTCTTTTACCTGTATAAAAATAATACAAACACACACCTCCACACATATAACCACTTTAGTATCTCCAATGACCCCATATATGGGGAATCCAGACCTCCCTTTGAGCGTACTGAGTAGACAACCACAAACTGGACAAGCAGCGGAACAGAACACAATATTCCACTTGACGGATCAACCCAAGTTAAAAAAATCGGAAGATATCTCAGATACAGACTCACCCTTAAATTGGCTAGCATATGCCCAGATAAGCCACTTCATCAACACCCACAGACAGAGAAAATCCCTATTGAGGCAGCTGACCGACTTTGAAAAGCTTTGCATAGCAAAAAAACACCCGCATCCACACTTGATAGCCATCTTGTACAAGAAGTTACAGGTACACGGCACAGAACACCTCCCGACATACACAAGGGCATGGGGAAAAGATCTAAAGCTAGAACAGACACTGAGTGCTTAGAAAAGGATATTCACAAACAACAAATCTGCCTCCATCTCGGCACAGGTCCAGGAGGCAAACCTCAAATATCTAACTAGGTGGTACCTTACCCCGAGCAGACTTAAAATTATATATCCATCTTCCTCGGGTAGGTGCTGGAGGGGCTGCACTGACGAGGGCACCATACTAAATATATGGTGGGAATGCCCACGACTACACAAGTTCTGGACAGATATCATAACACATATATGCAAGACCCTGGAAGTCAGTCCCTAGGGACCCCAAAATACTACTTTTCGCAGACCTCCCATGATTCAAAGAAATGGCGAAACATAAACTGTTATTGACATTATTAAGCAGCGTGAAAATGTTGATCCCTAGATACTGGAAGACCGCCAAGGTTCCCACCTTTCAGGAATGGGAAAGGCAAGTGGATACACTCCTGCAATTGGAGCGGTATCATTACCTTAGAAACGGTACAGTGGAAATACATGAAAGGATGCCCCACATTTGGAAAAAATAAGAACAACATTAACATCCTTTTCAGGAGGATATATGAGTGATACTTGGGTATACTTCGTCCCTTACCTCTACCTTTCCTCTACCCCTACAACATCACCCCCTCCCCCCCCCCCCTTCTGCAGACAACGACCCTCCCTTCACTCTGGATGGAGCAATTTAGAACAGGGCAGGGTGTGCCTGAGGAAAAGGTCAGGCCGAGGCTGACCTAGCTTTAACGTGCACTAAGTTTAGTGCACATTTATACAGTAATAATTGACCAGTAGAGTTCTGAAAAGGACTCAGACTTAACGTTTGCAATTTCTCACTAATAGCCTTACTTAGACAAGAGTAAATCATCCCCTATGCTGAACACTTACAGCAGAGACTTAAGACCCAAAATTGGTCCCTGATATAGGAGCATATATCAAGGTTTCACAGACATGGCTTGCATGACTACACAATCCGGATGGAAAAGTTAACTGTTTATACTTGCATTATATTTACATTTGATAGTCTGCATAGCTAGTTTCATGTCGTAAAAACATGTTTTGAAGCAATGTATACTACTTTGATATGATATTTCGACTTTTGTGAAACCTAGAATTTATCAATAAAGCTCTTTTGAAACAAAAAACCCCAAAAAAATACAAACAACCCCCCAACAGTAAAACCCACCACCCACACAACCAAACCCCCCAAATAAAAACATATCTAAATAAACCTAAGCTAACCATTGCCCTGAAAAGGGCATTTGGATGGGCATTGCCCTTAAAAGGGCATTTAGCTCTTTTACATTGCCCAAACCCTAAGCTAAAAATAAAACCCACCCAATAAACCCTTAAAAAAACCTAACACTAACCCCCGACGATCCACTTACAGTTTTCGAAGACCGGACATCCATCCTCATCCAGGCGGCAGAAGGCTTCATCCAAGCAGCAGAAGACTTCATCCAAGTGGCAGAAGTCTTCATCCAGACGGCATCTTCTATCTTCATCCATTCGGTGCGGGGCAGGTCTATCTTCAAGACATCATTCTATTGGCTGATTGGAATAGCCAAAAGAATGCAAGCTCAATCCTATTGGCTGATTGCAACAGCCAATAGGATTTTTTCTCCTTTAATTCCTATTGGCTGAAAGAATTCTATCAGCCAATCGGAATGTAAGGGACGCCATCGTGGATGACATCACTTAAAGGGAAACTTCATTTACCATCGGCGATCGTAAGAAGAGGATGCTCATCGCTGGATGTCTTGAAGATGGACCCGCTCCGCGCCGGATGGATGAAGATAGAAGATGCCGTCTGGATGAAGACTTTTGCCGCTTGGATCAAGACTTCTGCCAGCTTCGAGGAGGACTTCTGCCGGCTTTGAGGAGGACTTCTGCCACCTGGATGAGGATGGATGTCCAGTCTTCGAAAACTGTAAGTGGATCATCGGGGGTTAGTGTTAGGTTTCTTTAAGGGTTTATTGGGTGAGTTTTATTTTTAGCTTAGGGTTTGGGCAATGTAAAAGAGCTAAATGCCCTTTTAAGGGCAATGTCCATCCAAATGACCTTTTCAGAGCAATGGTTAGCTTAGGTTTTTATTTGGGGGGTTTGGTTGTGTGGGTGGTGGGTTTTACTGTTGGGGGTGGTTTGTATTTTTTTTTACAGGTAAAAGAGCTGATTTCTTTGGGGCAATTCCCCCGCAAAAGGCCCTTTTAAGGGCCATTGGCAGTTTAGTGTAGGCTAGGGTTTTTTTTTATTTTGGGGGGGCTTTTTTTATTTTGATAGGGCTATTAGATTAGGAGTAATTTGTTTTTTATTTTTGATAATTTCGTTTTTTATTTTGTGCAATTTAGTGTTTATTTTTTTGTAATTTAGATAATTGTATTTTAATATTTTAATTTATTTTATTTTATTGTTATGTTAGGTTTTAGTGTAAGGCAGGTTAGGTTTTATTTTACAGATAACTTTGTATTTATTTTAATTAGGTAGCTAGTAAATAGTTAATAACTATTTACTAACTAGTCTACCTAGTTAAAATAAATGCAAACTTACCTGTGAAATAAAAATAAAACCTAAGATAGCTACAATATCTATATATTAGGTTTATGGGTTAATATATTTATGTAGTGATGTGAGAGGCCAGAGGTTTAGGGGTTAATAGTTGAATTTAGTATATTTTGTTGTGGGGGGCTTGCGGTTTAGTGGTTAATAGGTTTATTATAGCGGCGGTGTGGGCGGACGGCAGATTAGGGGTTAATAATATTAAAATAGTGTTTGCGATCCGGGATGGTGGCAGTTTAGGAGTTAATAGGGTTATTATAGTGGCAACAATGTCGGGGAGCGGCGGAATAGGGGTTAATACATTTTAATAGTGGCGGCAATGTCCAGAGCGGCAGATTAGGGGTTTATAATTTTATTTTAGTGTTTGTGATGCGGGAGGGCCTCATTTTAGGGGTTAATAGTTAGTTTATGGGTGTTAGTGTACTTTGTGACAGTTTAGTTATGAGTTTTATGGTACAGCTTTGTAAGGTAAAACTCAAAACTACTGATTTAGATGGCAGTAGAGATCTTGTCATTTTAGGCTGTAACGCTCACTTTTTGGTCTCCCAGGCAAACTCGTAATATCGGCGCTATGGAAGTCCCATTGAAAAAGGACTTTTTTAAAAGTGCGGTACTGACGTTGCGTGACGGCCAAAACGGTTTGTGGTACACCTATTCTGACAAGACTTTTAATAGCGGTGTTAGGGAAAAAGCAGCGTTATGGGTCATAACGATGCTTTTTGAGTCATAATGCAAAATTCGTAATCTAGCTGAGTGAAAATAAGATTAATTTATATCGCCCAAAACAGTTAGGACCAGATTGCAAGTGTAACGCTAAATATCGCTTTCATATGTACTGTATGTATCTCTGTGCTAAAACCCTTTGCATGCTTTTTTTTCTTACACCTGAGACCTCATATCTTTGAGCCCTTATAACTTTTTTGTGCAATATTGTTTTTTTATAATTTTTTATATAGTGTTATTATGAGTGTAACCCAACGCACTTCAACTTCAATTGTGTTCAAGCGATCACATTTTAGTTTCAACTTGAAATACGAGAAAAACCCAACACTCGCAAACCGCCGTAATAAACCCCTCATTGCTCGCGAGTAACTGTTAACGCGCAACTCGTAATCAGGCCCTAAATGTTTTATGGACAGTGACAATTACTTAAAAATTATATAGAGGATAATAAGCATTTGTTTGAAAATAAACACAACTTATATTTTTTCCACATTCTAATTTCTATTGGAAACAATAATAAATATGCAGGATCAAAATGACCCTCAGCACAAGCTAGAGCAGGGATCTTCAAACCACTGGCGGAACCCATTACTGCGTCGCAACACCATGAGAATGTGTGGTGTGTGTGTTGTATGAGAGTGTGTGTTATGTGTGTGTTGTATGAAAATTTATGTGGTGTGTGTGTGTTGTATGAGAGTGTGTGGTTTGTGTGTTGTATGAGAGTGTAGGGTGTGTGTGTGTGTGTTGTATGAGATTGTGTGTGGTGTGTGTTGTATGAGAATGTGTGTGGTGTGTGTGTGTTGTATGAGAGTGTGTGTGGTGTGTGCATGTTGTATGCGAATGTGTGTGGTGTGTGTGTGTTGTATGAAAATGTGTGCGGTGTGTGTGTGTTGTATGAGAATGTGTGTGGTGTGTGTGTATTGTATGTGAGTGTGTGTGGTTTGTGTGTTGTATGAGAGTGTGGGGTGTGTGTGTTGTATGAGATTGTGTGTGGTGTGTCTGTGTTGTATGAGAATATGTGTGGTGTGTGTGTGTGTTGTATGAGAATGTGTGTGGTGTGTCTGTGTTGTATGAGAATGTGTGTGGTGTGTGTGTGTTGTATGAGAATGTGTGTGGTGTTTGTGCGTGTTGTATGAGAATGTGTGCGGTGTGTGTGTGTGTTGTATGAAAATGTTTTTGGTGTGTGTGTGTTGTATGAGAATATGTGTGGTGTTTGTGCATGTTGTATGAGAATGTGTTGTGTGTGTGTGTTGTATGAGAGTGTGTGTGGTTTGTGTGTTGTATGATAGTGTGTGTGGTATGTGTGTTGTATGAGAATGTGTGTGGTGTGTGTGTTGTATGAGAATGTATGTGTGTGTTTTGGATGAGAATGTGTGTGGTGTGTGTTGTATGAGAGTGTATGTGGTTTGTGTGTTGTATGAGAGTGTGTGTGGGGTGTGTGTTGTATGAGAGTGTGTGTGGGGTGTGTGTTGTATGAGTGTGTGTTGTAAGATTGTGTGTGTGGTGTGTTTTGTATGAGAGTGTGTATGCTGTGTTGTAGGAAAGTGTATATTGTATGAGTGTGTGTGTTGTATGAGAATGTGTGTGGTGGTTGTTTGTTGTATGAGAGTGTGTGTGGTTTGTGTAGTATGAGAGTGTGTGGTGTGTGTGTTGTAAGAGTGTGTGTTGTAAGAGTGTGCGTGTGGAGTGTGTTGCATGAGAGTGTGTGTGCTGTGTTGTAGGAAAGTGTATATTGTATTAAAGTGTGTGTGTGTTGTATGAGAGTGTTTGTTATTACCTTTTACAACACTTTTAGGAATAAAGTACACACATATTTTAGTCACTTTGCAAAAAAATGCAGCTATCTTGTATATTATTTTAGAAATTTTGACACCAAGAATAAAAATAGGGTCGCGAATGTATGTGATATCATGGCGCTGGGTCTTGGGAAAAAAGTTTGAAGAACCCTGGAATAGAGTATAACACAGAATGGGGAATCTGTGTATTTAACTATTGCTTGATGTGAGTATATTACTTTACACTACACTATTGGTTTTGCACATAGAAAATAATGTTCTTATTATTATTAAATATATATTTCTATATATATCTGATAATTAGATAAAAATAGAAAAAAACACTGCATCCACGACTCACGGTACCGTTTTATTCAGAAGATATTCAGCACACAACAATATTGCACTTGCAAGATGATAGTTAAACATAGAAACAAGGTCAACTCTCTCTGAGTGTTCCCCTCTGTATCAGCTTCCTAGACGCCAACCTGCTGCACTGGATCCTGTTTCGAAGCGCTTAAGAGGCTGCAGTGTCCTTCACACTTTCAATAGCGTCCTAATGTTTCCGTTGGCTCCTCCTCCCTACGCGTTTCTTCCGCTCACGGGCGGGCTTTCAGTAGTAATGAAATATTCCTTATGCCTGCTTGGATGTTTTTAAATACTCCCGCCTCTTGTGACGTAATTCTATACATCACCATATCATGTTATGTATCTATCTGATAGTATCATGTATACATTGTATCGGCAGGTAGCTTACATTTTTTCAAAGTACATTTTGGAAACAATTTCATTAAAAAACAAATCATCTATCTAGAACATACATCCACAGTTTCTATATGAATATTTTAAAACATCAACTACACAATAAAATTTAAAAAAACAATCATTAAACCCATATTATTTACATACTTTAAAAACATATTCTTATGCCTTTGCAAAATTAATTAACAGATTATTGTACATAGGTCATCCGGAAGAGTGATTATATAGCTTAACTTCCTATTATTTTATTTAGTTCATGAACGCATGTAGGTCTAGATCTATGTTTAACCCTTTGGGTTCAAGACATTCTAAACGATGAATCCACTTGGTCTCCAATTTTCTTAACATAAATAGTCTACTGTTTTCTCATGGGCCTGGTTCGACCTGTTCCAGAACCCTAATTGATAGACCTAAGGGATTCTTATCATGTTTAAAATTAAAGTGATTAGAAACACTATGTTTATCATACTCTATTTTAATTTTCTCTGCATGTTCATACATCTTATTTTATGCGTCTCTTAGTGCGACCTACGTACATTTTTCCACATTTACACAAGAGTTGGTATACAACTTAAGTTGTTTGGCAAGTACCCCTAAAGTCTAATTTAAAAGTTTTAGAACCATCCCAGTTCTTTACCTCATTACATTTTAGCAAGTTGTCACACATTATACATCCTTTCCTACCACATTTATATGTCCCTGTCTGTACTTTCAACCAATTATAAGAGGCACCTGAGGTGACTTTAGTAGATTTAAGTTTAAACGGGCTATTACGTTTTTCAAGTTTCTATTTTTTCTAAATATCATTTGTGGAGCATTACCTATACTATCTTTTAGAACTGGATCCCCTAACAAAATTTCCCAATGCTTCTTCAATATTGCTTTAGTTATCTTTGCCCGTTCATTATATGTGGTTATAAACATAACTTGATTGTCAAAGTCCTTAGATCTTTCTTTTGCTTTATTAGGTTGTAAGATTTCCTCTCTAGGGATACTACGTCACTTTTCTTTTGCTCCATATACTAAATTTTTATCATATCCTTTTTGAAGAAGTTTTTCACTTAATATGTTTGCCTCTATAAGGTAATCATCCTCATATGTACAGTTTCTTCTTAATGTTCGAAACTGTCCATATGGGATATTATTCTTCCAACTCTTCATATGGCCACTCTTGGCATTTAGAAAACCATTTATTTTTTATGGTTTTCTATAGGTTTTTATAGCGACTTTACTTTCACTAACGAAAACGGTAATATCTAGAAAATCGTTTCTTGCATTGTTAATATTTTCAGTAAAAGATAAATTGAAATTATTTTGATTTATATGGCTCATGAATGCTACTGCTTCCTCATTGGTTCTCCTCCATACTATCAAAATGTTGTCTATGTACCGATAATACTTCCATTATAAGGGTTATTGTTCCAGATATGTCTATTTTAAAAAATGGCCACATAAATGTTAGCGTAAGAGGGGGCCATGGTTGTTCCCATGGCCGTCCCCTGTACTTGTCTATAGAACTTCCCTTCAAATTGGAAACAATTATATTGTAAAACAAAGTACATTGCCTCTAATATGAATTCAACATGTGGGTCCTGGATTCTCCACCCTCTACACATTTCCCTGAATGCTTCTACACCCAAATCATGTGGGATATTTGTGTAGAGGGAGGAGACATCACAAGTAATCCATAGAAAGTTTGGTTCCCATTGTAATCCTTCTAATTTTTTTATTATGTCTGAGGCGTCTTTTATATATGACCTAATATTTTTTTACTATTGGTTGAAGACACCAATCAATATAAACAGACAAGTTGGTACTCATAGAATCTATGCCTGATATTATAGGCCTTCCTGGGGGTTTGACTGGATCCTTGTGGATCTTAGGGAGATGGTAGAATGTTGGAATTTTTGGAAAAGGATTTTAAATATATATATATATATATATATATATATATATATATATATATATATATATATATATATATATATATATATATATATATATATATATATATATATATATATATATATATATATATATATATATATATATATATATATAGCCAAATTATCCATCTCTTTAGCCTTAGTAAAGATCTCTCTTAGTTTTTTATTAAATTAATTTGTTGGATCTTGTAATATAAGTAGATTCTTAATTTAGTAAGCCTTCAGCCTCTACTAAGTAATCTTGTCTGTCCTGAACTTCAACCCCCCTCCCCCTTTGTCTGCTTGCCTGATCACTACACTTGTGTCCTGAGTTAATTCCTTTAGCGCCACTGCTTTTCTTTCATGGATAGTGATGTTATCATTACATTTATGCACAAAATTCTTTACTTTTTTTTTATCAAAAGCTTCATTAATTTCATTTGTCATAAGTTCATTAAACACCCATATTTATTCCCCCTGTGCATGTATAGGATTAAATGTGGATTTTTGCTTGTGATCGCTATGCTGAATTGCCAAATCGTCCTCATTTATACTCAAATCTAGGGCATCCTCAACACAATCATTTATAGACACAGATTGATCTGTCTCTAAGAATTTCAGGACAGAAATTGTTTTTATTGGAATATATATACAGGTATAGGTATATAAAGATATATAGATATACGTATATAAATATGTATCTACATTAAAAAGGACATTGTTCTGTATGTGAAGAACATTGGAATGGGAACTATTAATAATTCATGTCGGGCTTAGCGCACTTGAATAAACACGAACGGATTAGTGCGCGAGTATGGATGGTTTTTTTCAGTTTGCGTGCTCCATTAAGGTCTATGGGAGAAAATGTTATTTTGGTCCCGATATTCTAATTCCAACTCTTTGCGCCCAAACTTTTCACTTCAACTTGTAATATGAGCGCTACACGTCATGTGCAAACAGCCTCTGTCTAGCGATATTAACTTGTATAAGCAGGAGCACTCATAGTCTAGCCCTAAATGTGCAGTTTTTCAATTATGGTTAAACTGACTGCAATAAAATAGAATTATATTTCTACACACAAAAGGTTACATTTAAATTCTAAATATTTTTAAACGCCAAAAAAGCAAGGAGGCCTCTAGCTATCAGTCGCAGTCTATGTCCCAGACATTCCAACTCTCCCGGAAGTTCTTGTAATAGTGGCTCCCTGACGCCTGCAAATGAAATACTATATCCCAGAAACTCACTCTCTCTTGGTTTCTCCAGAGTCGGTCTTTCCAAAAAAGTGAGTGACAGAGTGAGTGACAGACCCAGCCTCTTCTCAAGCTGTCAGTGGGGTTGCTTACAAAAAGAAACTTCCTTGTCCCAGAGACTTGAACAATCCTCCACCCTCGACACACAGGTAAATAGTTGTATCTATATTGCAGAGATAAAGCAATTACTTATAATAAACATGTCACATTTCATGCCTATAAATGTATGCGCAAATGACACTTAAGAATCAGGCAATGCATTTTATTAATACACACACGTATGCATTAGCTGCATATTATTTGACATGCTACTAAATTATGACATATTTAGATATGTCAAGCTGTCATAACTTTTAATGGATGTCAGAACCAGATATGTAAAATGTATCAAATTCTGGAGATCGTAGGTTTATGATATTGCAGAGCCCTTTGGCTGCCATAGAGAAGTACAATGCAATACATAACAATGCACTGCAGCTCTCTCTGGCAGCTAAAGGGATAATAACGCTTGATGGGGGGGCAGTAGCCGGTGAAGCCACCTCCATGAAATGAGTTTTTGCAGGTTGGGATGTCTGATGTCCCCATAGCAAAATTAAGTGGCTGATTTATTATGCCACCTATTGAGCCAAATACATCTGTTTCCGTGAGAGCCTTCAGGCTTGCCGGTAATAGGAGTTAAGAACCAGCAATCTTTAGACTGCTGCTCCTTAACTCATCCACCTGCTCTGAGGCGGCGGACAGCAATCCGCCCGGTCAAATACGATCGGTTGATTGACACCCCCTGCTAGCGGCCGACTGTTCGCGAATCTGCAGAGGGCGGGATTGCACAAGCAGTTCACCAGAACTTCTTGTGCAATGATAAATGCCAACAGCATATGCTGTCAGCATGTATCAATGTCTGGCGGACATGATACGCTACTTGATAAATCGGCCCCTAAATGTGCAGTTTTTAAATTACAGTTAAACTAACTGCAAGAATATAAAAAGTTTTTTTTCTGCACACAAAGGGTTAAATTTTAATTCAAAATAGTTTTGAACCCACAAAAAAGAGAGGAGAACTGTAGCTATCAGTCACGTGCTATGGCCCCACACCAACGCTGAATGAGCAGTTAAACTGACTGCCAGAAATAGAGATCTTTCTAAACAAAATTGGTTACACAAATTAAAATTTTCTTTTCACAAAAAAAAGGCAGCTGCCCTTTGGAACTATCAGTCACAGGCAGCTATGCCCCCACCGCTATACCATTAACTTAAGCTACAACTCTTTTAACATAAGAAAAATTATAATTCACTGGTCCTCAGAGTGAAAAAAATATGCAGTGTGCAGTTTACACTGCACTTTAAAAAAAAAAGCTGGACGGGAACATACCAGGGGTTGGTTGGGTCGAAGGCGGAGCTACGCAACAGCAGAGCGTTCGTGTCTTGGGAGAACCAACGCCACAAAACTCAATGCGGAGGGGCACTGTAGTGCTTACCGGATTGAGGAGCACTGGGGTGGAATACTGCCTTTGAGTTAAGGCATGCATCGTCGACCACAAACAACAGACAATTGAGTCCCATTTGTCAGGGACGGTATGGGAAGCTCGAGCCGCTGACCCCACAACGCGACTACCAAGGTGCTCCACAGAGGACAAGGTAATGGAGCTCATACACTGAGTCATAATCTGCAGGAACAGGATCCTCCCATAATCTTTGCCGAGTAGGAGGTGAGCCACAAAAGATCAACCACTAGGATCTGCAGCAGCAAGGGGAATAAAAGCGCCTTGACAGATATGACAACCGAAGCTAAGCAGACAAGCATTATGGAGCTGGGTCCATACCTACAGGGGATTTGAGCATCTAAAATTATCAGCACATTGTTAAAGGCTGGCTAGATGCAAGAGGACCTGATCGTTTATCCAGTCACACAGTAAAATACAGTTGATCCTGCCAACAAGGAAAACAGATAAGTAACCCTGTCTTTTCTACACCATTCTATTTTTGGGAACAGAGGTTCTAAAAATTGGCTGTTTGTATCAAAAGTCGTTATAAGGGCCCGAGCTGGCACAGAGGATTGCCCAGGTGATCGGTTTCTTTAAAGAAAAAAGGGAAAGACAGTAGGATGCATTAAAGCTATGGTAAACAGGTGTATTTACCACAATAAGACTGGGGACTATTTTTGGCTGTCTCCTGTTTTTTTTCCCCTCTGGGGCACTATAAGACTGGACAGATAACATCCATTCATTACTGGTCATATGGTGGAGAAAGACAAAGAAGGGCAGAAGAGAGGGGGTTGTTGGAAAAAGTGACATGTTTTTTGTATAGAGCCTAACTATGAAAAAGAAAATACCAAAAGCGCCACAAAAAGTTTTTCAAGTATACACATATACGTAATAATCAATAAAATACCAAAAATATATATATCAGCTACTGTTGCATATTAAGCTACTAAGATCTAGTTTACATACATAAAACAGTCATAACAATAAGATAAGGTGAATCACATTGTAAAGCTGAAAGCTCAGAAACTCTGCGAGCAGAAGAAATAGCAACCAAAAATAAAACTTTCCAAGATAATAACTTAATATCTATGGAATGCATGGGTTCAAACGGAACCCCTTGAAGAACCTTAAGAACTAAATTCAAACTACAAGAGGGGAAATTGGTCTAAATACAGGCCTGATTCTAGTCAGAGCCTGACAAAAAGATTGAACATCTGGAACACCTGCCAGACGTTTGTGTAGCAAAATGGACAAAGCAGAAATCTGTCCCTTTAAGGAACTCGCTGACAACCCTTTCTCTAATCCTTCTTGGAGAAAAGATAAAATCCTGGGAATCCTAACTCTACTCCATGAGTAGCCCTTGTAGTCGCACCAATAGAGATATTTACGCCATATCTTATGGTAAATCTTTCTAGTAACAGGCTTACGTGCCTGAATCAAGGTATCAATAACCGAATCAGAGAACCCTCGCTTAGATAAAATCAAGCGTTCAATCTCCAAGCAGTCAGCTGCAGGGGAACTAAATTGGGATGATGAAAGGGTCCCTGAATGAGAAGGTCCTGCCTCAATGGAAGCTTCCATGGTGGCAGAGATGACATGTCCACCAGATCGGCATACCAAATCCTGCGAGGCCATGCAGGAGCGATGAGAATCACTGATGCCCTCTCCTGTTTGATCCGTGCAATCACCCGGGGAAGGAGAGCAAACGGTGGAAACACATAAGCTAGGTTGAACGACCAAGGCACTGCCAAGGCATCTATCAGTTCGGCCTGAGGATCCCTGGACCTGGATCCATATCTCAGAAGCTTGGCATTCTGACTAGATGCCATCAGATCCAAATCCGGTCTGCCCCATCTGAGAATCAGAGTGGCAAAGACCTCCGGATGGAGTTCCCACTCCCCCGGATGAAACGTCTGTCTGCTTAGAAAATCCGCCTCCCAGTTGTCCAATCCTGGCATGTAGATTGCTGACAGATAACAAGAGTGAGCCTCCACCCACCGAATTATCTTGGATACTTCTGTCATCGCTAAGGAACTCCTTGTTCCTCCCTGATGATTGATGTAAGCCACAGTTGTGATGTTGTCCAGCTGAAACCAGATGAATTTGGCTGAAGCCAACTGAGGCCAAGCCTGAAGCGCATTGAATATTGCTCTCAACTCCAGAATATTGATGGGAAGTAGAGATTCTCTCTGAGTCCACACACCCTGAGCCTTCAGGGAATTCCAGACCGCACCCCAGCCTAGTAGACTGGCGTCCATTGTCACTATCACCCATGAAGGTCTGCGGAAGCACCTGGGACAGATGATCCGGTGACAACCACCAAAGAAGAGAGTCTCTTGTCTCCTGATCCAGATCTATTTGAGGAGACAAATTTGCATAATCTCCATTCCACTGCCTGAGCATGCTGAGATGAAAATGAGCAAACGGAATGATGTCCATTGCCGCCACCATCAATCCAATTACATCCATGCACTGAGCCACTGATGGCCGAGGAGTGGACTGAAGGGTTCGGCATGTCTCCAGAATCTTTAACATTCTGACTTCTGTCAAAAAGATTTTCATGGATACAGAATCTATTAGAGTTCCCAGGAAAGGAACCGTTGTCTGTGGAATCAGTGAACTCTTTTCTAGATTCATCTTCCACCCATGAGTCCTTAAAAAGGACAGAACCATGTCGGTATGGGACTTTGTCAGTTGAAAAGAGGACGCCTGAATTAGAACATCGTCCAGATAAGGCGCCACTGCAATGCCCCGTGGTCTGAGAACTGCTAGCAAAGACCCTAGAACCTTTGTGAAGATCCTGGGTGCCGTGGCCAACCCGAGGGGAAGAGCCACGAACTGAAAATGTCTGTCCAGGAAGGCAAACCTTAGGAACTGGTGATGATCTCTGTGGATAGGAATGTGAAGATATGCATCCTTTAAGTCCACGGTAGTCATATATTGACCCTCCTGGATTAATGGAAGAATTGTCCAAATCGTCTCCATCTTGAAGGATGGGACTCTGAGAAATTTGTTTAGACTCTTGAGGTCTAAGATGGGTCTGAGCGTTCCCTCTTTTTTGGGAACCACGAAAAGATTTGAGTAAAACCCCTGCCCCTGTTCCTGAAGTGGAACGGGACAAATTACTCCCATAGTGGAGAGGTCTTTTATACAACGTAAGAACGCCTCTCTTTTTGTCTGGTCTACAGACAATCGTGAAAGAAGAAACCTTCCCCTTGGGAAGGAATTTTTGAACTCCAGTTGATATCCCTGGGACACAATTTCTAGTGTCCAAGGGTCCTGAACATCTCTTGTCCAAGCCTGGACAAAGAGAGAAAGTCTGCCCCCTACTAGACCCGGTCCCGGATTGGGGGCCGCCCCTTCATGCAGTCTTTGGAGCAGCTGTGGGCTTTTTGGATTGTTTACCCTTGTTCAAAGCCTGATTAGGTCTCCAGACGGCCTTGGACTGAGCAAAGTTCCCTTCCTGTTTAGTGGAAGAGGAAGAAGGGACTCCTTTGAAATTTCGAAAGGAACGAAAATTATTCTGTCTCCTCTGTTTGGACGTCTTATCCTGAGGGAGGAGATGATCCTTACCTCCCATAATGTCAGAAATGATCTCTTTCAACTTAGGCCCGAATAGGGTCTTTCCTTTGAAAGGGATAGCCAATAGTTTGGATTTAGAGGAAAAATCCGCAGACCAGGATTTCAACCATAAGGCTCTGCATGCTACAATGGCCAAACCTGCATTCTTAGCCGCCAACTTGGCGATCTGAATTGCGGCGTCCGTATGAAAAGAATTGGCCAGCTTGAGGGCCTTAATTCTATCCAATATCTCATCTAAAGGGGTCTCAGTCTTAAGAGACTCTTCTAGGGCATCAAACCAAAAGGCAGCCGCAGTTATAACTGGTACAATGCAGACCGTTGGTTGCAACAGAAACCCTTGATGAACAAACAGCTTCTTTAGAAGACCCTCCAATTTTTTATCCATAGGGTCTTTGAAAGCACAACTGTCCTCAATAGGAATAGTTGTACGTTTAGCTAGAGTAGAAATGGCACCCTCCACCTTAGGATTCGTTTGCCAAATGTCCCTAACTGTGTCAGGTAAAGGATACATCTTTTTAAATATAGGGGAAGGAGAAAACGGTATACCCGGTCTTTCCCATTCCTTGGTAATAATTTCCGAAATTATTTTAGGAATCAGAAAAACATCAGCATAAGTAGGGACCTCCAAATATCTGTCCATCTTACACAATTTCTCTGGGGGGACTACAATAGAGTCACAGTCATCCAGGGTTGACAAAACCTCCCGCAACAACAGGCGAAGGTGTTCAAGCTTAAATCTGAAGGACATCACGTTCTGATCTGTCTTGGGTAATGCACTACCTGAGTCAGACAGTTCTCCTTCTGATAAAACCTCCCAACCTTCCCCTTCAGAGTCTTGGGAGGGCACATCAGAGATCGCCATCAAGGAATCAGAAGTTGCATGGACTACCTGGTCTCTGTTCTACTACGTTTACCCTGTAGTACCAGCAACTTAGATAATACCTCAGTAAGGGTTGAGGACATAACTGTAGCCATATCCTGCAGAGTGAAAGATGCAGACACCAAAGAACATGGCGTCGCCTGTGTGGGCGTTATGGGCTGAGACGCTTGGGATTGAGCTGTATCCTGAACCTCATCATCCTGAGTACAATCATTATTATCATCAGATGAGAAAATTTGTTCTTTACACTGCAATGCCCTAGTAATACATGAAGGACAAAGTGTAACTGGGGGTTCCACAATGGCATTTAAACACATAAGGCATGCATTGTGCTCATCCATGGTAAAAAAGTGAAACACAAACAAATTTAATATTAATTTACTGTAAAAAAGCTAAGTACTGTGTCTTTAAAATTGAAAACACACAGCTATCCGCATTTCTTTTGATTGATATGCAGAAACTGATTAACAAGAGAGAAAAGTCTCTAAATCCTTCCCTCTTAAACCGCTATTATGGCTAGGCAAGAACCCTCAAGTGTAAGACACAGGCTTCTTTAAAACTAAAAAATACTTCTCCTCCTACCTGCTCCTGAGACCGGACAAAATGACAAGTGCGCATCCGGAACAGCAGGTGTCTAGGCCGAAGTCAAACTGTATTGACAATACAGAGAGCGCTATGAAAGCGCGTGCATCTTAAGCTCCGCCCCTCGTGGGCGTAAATTTAATCAGGCAACCTCCACCATTAACCGGAGGACAGAAAAAACATATGCACATCGAAAGAAAATACAAACACTGTGCAACACGTTCCCTTGCATCTCCAGCCTCCAAAAAATAACAGCCACACACCACATCACAGCGCTTCAGGGCACACATTAACAAATGCCTGAGTGTCTGGTAAAATATGTATACATCAGTTTAACTCCCCAATAAACGTTTTTAGTTTAGCTTCCCAATAAACGTTTGTTTTTAACAGAGAGATAGGTACTGTCCCCTTGTGTTTATATACCAGCGCTTCTAGATATTAGTTGCTAGAGTGTCTGATTTTGTCACTAACCTTTAGCAAAGCCTAGTGAATATACAGTTCATCTGAGATTCTGTGGGTTATATCCCAGAAAAAAAGGAACTGCACTTACCTTCATGCTGAGTAACAGCATAAAAACTTCACAGTGTCAAGAGGTCCACTCCTTTTTTCCTTCTGAGGTCCTGTGAAACAGAGAAGTCTTTGTTAAGAATTTCCAAGACTTTGTACAGCAAACGCAGCATAATCCTGGGATGCACAGTGGAGACAAAAATCCACCAGTTCCCACAGACTAAAAGCTTACTTAAAGCTGCTCTTTAATAAAATAGTACACTTCGGCACCATTTAAAAATAAAAAATCTTGATAGAAGAATCTAAACTAACACCTCACTTTACCTCTTCCCATCACTAACACAGGCAAAGAGAATGACTGGAGGGGGAGGGAAGGGAGGGGCTATATATGCAGCTCTGCTGTGGAGCTCTTTGCCACTTCCTGCTGACCAGGAGGCGATATCCCACAAGTAAGGATGACATCCGTGGACTTGTCATATCTTGTAAAAGAAATATATGCACAACACAAAAAATAAATCACCAGGGATGCCCCCCAAACAAAAAGAGAAAAAAAATAAGAATAACACTGAGATAGTAGCCGACACCAGTATGTATGCAGGCACTCCAATGATAATAATAGACTCCCAAAGCCTAGTAAGACAGATCACGGAGATGATCACACCACAATTTGATCAATTACACAAAGAGCTCTCCCTCCTAAAATCAGAAGTAAGACAATTTGCTGCAAGAATTACAGAGGTAGAGAATAGGGTTTCGAATTTTGAGGATTTAACTATTACCCAAGATCAATTGATTAAAAACCACGAAAAATCTATTACGATCTTACAAAATAGATTTGAGGATATGGACGATAGGGCCGGCAGAAATAATTTAAGAATTATAAGGTTGCCCGAAACCCCAGAGTACAAGGATCTTATACATTTTGCAGCAGTAAAATTACCAGAATTGTTGGGAATTAACAGGCCCATAGTTATAGAAAGGGCACACAGAATAGGACAGCTGCGATAACACATTTTGGACAAATATGCAAGAAGGACAGTAATCATAAAATTCCTCAACTTTCAGGACAAGGTGAATATACTAACGGCTAGATTTAGAGTTTTGTCGGTAACGACCCGCGTAGCTAACGCTGGCTTTTTTCTGGCCGCACCTTTAAAATAACTCTGGTATTGAGAGTCCACAGAATGGCTGCGTTAGGCTCCAAAAAGGGAGCGTACAGGCATATTTAACGCCACTGCAACTCTCGATACCAGAGTTGCTTACGGAAGCGGCCAGCTTCAAAAACGTGCTTGTGCACGATTCCCCCATAGAAAACAATGGGGCAGTTTGAGCTGAAAAAAAACCTAACACCTGCAAAAAAGCCGCGTTCAGCTCCTAACGCAGCCCCATTGTTTCCTATGGGGAAACACTTCCTACGTCTGCACCTAACACTCAAACATGTACCCCGAGTCTAAACACCCCTAACCTTACACTTATTAACCTCTAATCTGCCACCCCCGCTATCGCTGACCCCTGCATATTATTATTAACCCCTAATCTGCCGCTCCGTAAACCGCCGCTACTTACATTATCCCTATGTACCCCTAATCTGCTGCCCTAACATCGCCGACCCCTATATTATATTTATTAACCCCTAATCTGCCCCCCACAACGTCGCCTCCACCTGCCTACACTTATTAACCCCTAATCTGCCGAGCGGACCGCACCGCTATTATAATAAAGTTATTAACCCCTAATCCGCCTCACTAACCCTATAATAAATAGTATTAACCCCTAATCTGCCCTCCCTAACATCGCCGACACCTTACTTCAAACATTAACCCCTAATCTGCCGACTGGATCTCACCGCTATTCTAATAAATGTATTAACCCCTAAAGCTAAGTCTAACCCTAACACTAACACCCCCCTAAGTTAAATATAATTTAAATCTAACGAAATTAATTAACTCTTATTAAATAAATGATTCCTATTTAAAGCTAAATACTTACCTGTAAAATAAATCCTAATATAGCTACAATATAAATTATAATTATATTATAGCTATTTTAGGATTTATATTTATTTTACAGGTAACTTTGTATTTATTTTAACCAGGTACAATAGCTATTAAATAGTTAAGAAATATTTAATAGCTAAAATAGTTAAAATAATTACAAATGTACCTGTAAAATAAATCCTAACCTAAGTTACAATTAAACCTAACACTACACTATCAATAAATTAATTAAATAAAATACCTACAATTACCTACAATAAACCTAACACTACACTATCAATAAATTAATTAAATACAATATCTACAAATAAATACAATGAAATAAACTAACTAAAGTATAAAAAATAAAAAAGAACTAAGTTACAAAAAATAAAAAAATATTTACAAACATCAGAAAAATATTACAACAATTTTAAACTAATTACACCTACTCTAAGCCCCCTAATAAAATAACAAAGACCCCCAAAATAAAAAAATGCCCTACCCTATTCTAAATTACTAAAGTTCAAAGCTCTTTTACCTTACCAGCCCTGAACAGGGCCCTTTGCGGGGCATGCCCCAAAGAATTCAGCTCTTTGCCTGTAAAAAAAAACATACAATACCCCCCCCAACATTACAACCCACCACCCACATACCCCTAATCTAACCCAAACCCCCCCTTAAATAAACCTAACACTAAGCCCCTGAAGATCTTCCTACCTTGTCTTCACCATGCCAGGTATCACCGATCGTTCCAGGCTCTGAAATCTTCATCTAAGCCCAAGCGGGGGCTAGACATCCATCATCCGACGGCTGAAGAAGTCCAGAAGAGGGTCCAAAGTCTTCATCCTATCCGGGAAGAAGAGTAGATCCGGACCGGCAACCATCTTCTTCCAAGCGGCATCTTCTATCTTCATCCGATGAGGACCAGCTCCATCGTGAAGACCTCCAGCGCGGACCCATCTTCTTCCGGCGACGTCCAACTGAAGAATGACGGTTCCTTTAAGGGACGTCATCTAAGATGGCGTCCCTCGAATTCCGATTGGCTGATAGGTTCTATCAGCCAATCGGAATTAAGGTAGGAAAATTCTGATTTTCCTACCTTAATTCTGATTGGCTGATAGAATCCTATCAGCCAATCGGAATTCGAGGGACGCCATCTTGGATGTCGTCCCTTAAAGGAACCGTCATTCTTCAGTTGGACGTCGCCGGAAGAAGATGGGTCCGCCCTGGAGGTCTTCACGATGGAGCCGGTCCTCATCGGATGAAGATAGAAGATGCCGCTTGGAAGAAGATGGTTGCCGGTCCGGATCTACTCTTCTTCCCGGATAGGATGAAGACTTTGGACCCTCTTCTGGACTTCTTCAGCCGTCGGATGATGGATGTCTAGCCCCCGCTTGGGCTTAGATGAAGATTTCAGAGCCTGGAACGATCGGTGATACCTGGCATGGTGAAGACAAGGTAGGAAGATCTTCAGGGGCTTAGTGTTAGGTTTATTTAAGGGGGGTTTGGGTTAGATTAGGGGTATGTGGGTTGTAATGTTGGGGGGGGGTATTGTATGTTTTTTTTTACAGGCAAAAGAGCTGAATTCTTTGGGGCATGCCCCGCAAAGGGCCCTGTTCAGGGCTGGTAAGGTAAAAGAGCTTTGAACTTTAGTAATTTAGAATAGGGTAGGGCATTTTTTTATTTTGGGGGTCTTTGTTATTTTATTAGGGGGCTTAGAGTAGGTGTAATTAGTTTAAAATTATTGTAATATTTTTCTGATGTTTGTAAATATTTTTTTATTTTTTGTAACTTAGTTCTTTTTTATTTTTTGTACTTTAGTTAGTTTATTTCATTGTATTTATTTGTAGATATTGTATTTAATTAATTTATTGATAGTGTAGTGTTAGGTTTAATTGTAGGTAATTGTAGGTATTTTATTTAATTAATTTATTGCTAGTGTATTGTTAGATTTAATTGTAACTTAGGTTAGGATTTATTTTACAGGTAATTTTGTAATTATTTTAACTATTTTAGCTATTAAATAGTTCTTAACTATTTAATAGCTATTGTACCTGGTTAAAATAAATACAAAGTTACCTGTAAAATAAATATAAATCCTAAAATAGCTATAATATAATTATTATTTATATTGTAGCTATATTAGGATTTATTTTACAGGTAAGTATTTAGCTTTAAATAGGAATAATTTATTTAATAAGAGTTAATTTATTTTGTTAGATTTAAATTATATTTAAGTTAGGGGGGTGTTAGTGTTAGGGTTAGACTTAGCTTTAGGGGTTAATCCATTTATTAGAATAGCGGCGAGATTCGGTCGGCAGATTAGGGGTTAATGTTTGAAGTAAGGTGTCGGCGATGTTAGGGAGGGCAGATTAGGGGTTAATACTATTTATTATAGGGTTATTGAGGCGGGAGTGAGGCGGATTAGGGGTTAATAACTTTATTATAGTAGCGGTGAGATCCGCTCGGCAGATTAGGGGTTAATAAGTGTAGGCAGGTGGAGGCGACGTTGAGGGGGGCAGATTAGGGGTTAATAAATATAATATAGGGGTCGGTGGTGTTAGGGGCAGCAGATTAGGGGTACATAGCTATAATGTAGATGGCGGCTCTTTGCGGTCGGCAGATTAGGGGTTAATTATTGTAGGTAGCTGGCGGCGACGTTGTGGGGGGCAGATTAGGGGTTAATAAATATAATATAGGGGTCAGCGGTGTTAGGGGCAGCAGATTAGGGGTACATAAGTATAACGTAGGTGGCGGTCGGCAGATTAGGGGTTTAAAAAATTTAATCGAGTGGCGGCGATGTGGGGGGACCTCAGTTTAGGGGTACATAGGTAGTTTATGGGTGTTAGTGTACTTTAGAGCACAGTAGTTAAGAGCTTTATGAACCGGCGTTAGCCCAGAAAGCTCTTAACTACTGACTTTTTTCTGCGGCTGGAGTTTTGTCGTTAGATTTCTAACGCTCACTTCAGCCAAGACTCTAAATACCGGAGTTAGGAAGATCCCATTGAAAAGATAGGATACGCAATTGACATAAGGGGATCTGCGGTATGGAAAAGTTGCGCCTGCAAAGTGAGCGTTAGACCCTTTCCTGACTGACTCCAAATACCGGCGGTAGCCTAAAACCAGCGTTAGGAGCCTCTAACGCTGGTTTTCACGGCTACCGCCAAACTCCAAATCTAGGCCTAAGACAATATAAAAAAAATATTTCCCCTCAAAATAAATGATGAGCCAGTCCCGATATTTCAAGATTTTTCGATAGATACATCCAAAAAAAGGAGATAACTAACACCAATATGCACAAAGTTAATTAATATGGGCATTCAGGCGACTGTTAATTACCCAGGAAAACTGAGGGTAGTATATAAATCAGAAGTAAGGATATTCGAGTCTAGGCAGGCAGCAAAGCAGTTTATTGACAGTCTGATATAAAGTTTATGATCAATAAAATGAACTATATACACATAATACATAGTAAGATGTGGTATAGAATTGGTAATAGAATGTTATGTAAAGGTTTGAGTATATTTTCACTAAGAAAGAAATATTTTATTTTATGTTTTAATATGACAAAGTTTTATATAAAGGATGAATTTCTTGTTCATGAGGTCCTGAGTCATATGCTTTTTTTTTTTTCTCTCAGCCCCCCTCTTCCTTTTGTCACAGGATGTTGTATCCCCCATACTGTATAAAATATTCTAAATTAGTAGAACAGGATTGAATATTGTTTCTTGGAATGTGGAGAGTATTTCATCACCTATTAAAAGGAAACGGATCATAAGCTCTCTTCAAAATATCCGCCTGATATCGCTGTTATCCAAGAAACCCATTGTGAAGTAAACAAATTAAAAATGAAGTGGGTTGGGAAGTTATCGCCACACCATGTAAGGGAAGGAAAAAAGGAGTAGCTTGTCTCTTTAACAAAAACCTTGAATATAAAATATTGACACAGGAGCTAGATTTGGAAGAAAGGTTTATTATTATACATCTAGACGGGGGAAAAAGATATAATATATGTATATATATGGACCAAATCACTTAGATGAGAAATTCTGGAGTAAGCTTATCCTGAAATTAACCGTGGGCGGACTGTTATCCGACTGACGCTTGTCCAACGGACATTTGTCCGACGGACAATATTCCGAAAGACATTTATCCGGCTGCTGGGTGGGAATGAAGCTTAAAAATCACGGTTTTATAACATTTTTAATAGTGGACTGACAAAAGACAATTAAATCAACTTATATATAACATTTATAACATTTTTAATAGTGGACTGACAAAAGACAATTAAATCAATTTATATATAACATATTAATTATAATATTATAATTATAATAATTATATTATGTGTTAAAAGTACATCGTGAGGGTAGGGACCCATGGATAGGTTCCCAGAGGCGGTTACGGCGCCCGAGTCACTGATTGTAACAGAAAATTTTGGATCGTATCTGCCCTCGGCCGAATGTATCTTGATTTATTTAAGTAAATCTTATATATTATGTGCTATTGCCTTTAAAAAGTCTAATCTTGAGTATTCACTGTATTTTTCTGAAACTTTCATTATCCTGTTGTTCATGATTTCATTTTTTTTTTTTGGTTTTCTCAGTTCAACTCCAGAATTAATTTTTTTCAATTGTTAACTCCCATTGTTAACTCCCATTCTGCTTGTTCTTTTCTTATTTTTGAAACTAGTCTGCAAATGCTTGGGTGGGTTATAGACATTCGTTAGTCAAATGCTCTGTGCCATCCTTCTAGAGAGTTGTTTGTTCTAGGTAACCCTAGTTTGTTCTTGCAAAAGTGTTCCACATCGTTGTAGTTCACCAATCCAGTTTTTTTCAAAATAATTTAAAAATTCAGATAAAATGTTACTGTTTTGTTTTTCTATTGATTTTACAAAGTCATTAAATGTTTCAACTACATCTTCCACTGGCACAAATGCTAATGCTTCTAAGCATTTTATGATCAGAGCATTTTTTTCATTATTATACCATATTTTTAAGCCCAAAGATTGTATTTTTCTCCACAGGCATTGGGAAAAATGGAAAAAGCATCCATAAATTATTGTATTTTGTAAAAAATTTGTCATGCAATTTATTGCTGCTCTTTCAAAATCTACAGTAATTGATATAGGATTGATATCTGGATTTTTTTCTTTTATAATACTAAAAATTAAATTATAAGTTTCCTGATTTTTATTTTTTGATATGCAGTATACTAATGGTATGGTATGGTTATCTTCTATTAAAACATGTATTGTATATAACTGAAAACCTAAAGGAGCTGAGTCAAATGTTCTGTCACAGAGCCAGTGTTGTTTTTTTGAAAGAAGATCTACATTTTTTTAGTAGACAGAATGATTAAATTTTCACTTTCGTACATGATGAAATCTTCTCCTCTGGTTGTTTTTCTTAAATCATCATTTAAAATGTTTCCATTTGGTGTTGTTCGATGTCGACGTACCATTCTGGCAAGAGTTTCTTTTTTAGATAGAGCTCCTGCTGCTTCAAGGGGGAAATTAGATGTGCAATTTTGTATTATGCTTGATGTTACTTCTTCTGAATTTTTAGCAACTTCTTTTATTTTTTCAATTGTTTTCATAGATAAAATTCTTGCTGCATTAGGTATTTTTTTTTTAGGTATTTTTTTTTTTGGTTTTCTCAGTTCAACTCCAGAATTAATTTTTTCAATTGTTAACTCCCATTCTGCTTGTTCTTTTCTTATTTTTGAAACTAGTCTGCAAATGCTTGGGTGGGTTATAGACATTCGTTGGTCAAATGCTCTGTGCCATCCTTCTAGAGAGTTGTTTGTTCTAGGTAACCCTAGTTTTGTTCTTTCAAAAGTGTTCCACATCGTAATATCGAAAGTAGGTTTTCTTCTTGTACCTTGTTGTAGTTCGCCAATCCAGGTTTTTTCAAAATAATTTAAAAATTCAGATAAAATGTTACTGTTTTGTTTTTCTATTGATTTTACAAAGTCATTAAATGTTTCAACTACATCTTCCACTGGCACAAATGCTAATGCTTCTAAGCATTTTATGATCAGAGCATTTTTTTCATTATTATACCATATTTTTAAGCCCAAAGATTGTATTTTTCTCCACAGGCATTGGGAAAAATGGAAAAAGCATCCATAAATTATTGTATTTTGTAAAACATTTGTCATGCAATTTATTGCTGCTCTTTCAAAATCTACAGTAATTGATATAGGATTGATATCTGGATTTTTTTCTTTTATAATACTAAAAATTAAATTATAAGTTTCCTGATTTTTATTTTTTGATATGCAGTATACTAATGGTATGGTATGGTTATCTTCTATTAAAACATGTATTGTATATAACTGAAAACCTAAAGGAGCTGAGTCAAATGTTCTGTCACAGAGCCAGTGTTGTTTTTTTGAAAGAAGATCTACATTTTTTTTAGTAGACAGAATGATTAAATTTTCACTTTCGTACATGATGAAATCTTCTCCTCTGGTTGTTTTTCTTAAATCATCATTTAAAATGTTTCCATTTGGTGTTGTTCGATGTCGACGTACCATTCTGGCAAGAGTTTCTTTTTTAGATAGAGCTCCTGCTGCTTCAAGGGGGAAATTAGATGTGCAATTTTGTATTATGCTTGATGTTACTTCTTCTGAATTTTTAGCAACTTCTTTTATTTTTTCAATTGTTTTCATAGATAAAATTCTTGCTGCATTAGGTATTTTTTTTTTAGGTATTTTTTTTTTTGGTTTTCTCAGTTCAACTCCAGAATTAATTTTTTCAATTGTTAACTCCCATTCTGCTTGTTCTTTTCTTATTTTTGAAACTAGTCTGCAAATGCTTGGGTGGGTTATAGACATTCGTTGGTCAAATGCTCTGTGCCATCCTTCTAGAGAGTTGTTTGTTCTAGGTAACCCTAGTTTTGTTCTTTCAAAAGTGTTCCACATCGTAATATCGAAAGTAGGTTTTCTTCTTGTACCTTGTTGTAGTTCGCCAATCCAGGTTTTTTCAAAATAATTTAAAAATTCAGATAAAATGTTACTGTTTTGTTTTTCTATTGATTTTACAAAGTCATTAAATGTTTCAACTACATCTTCCACTGGCACAAATGCTAATGCTTCTAAGCATTTTATGATCAGAGCATTTTTTTCATTATTATACCATATTTTTAAGCCCAAAGATTGTATTTTTCTCCACAGGCATTGGGAAAAATGGAAAAAGCATCCATAAATTATTGTATTTTGTAAAACATTTGTCATGCAATTTATTGCTGCTCTTTCAAAATCTACAGTAATTGATATAGGATTGATATCTGGATTTTTTTCTTTTATAATACTAAAAATTAAATTATAAGTTTCCTGATTTTTATTTTTTGATATGCAGTATACTAATGGTATGGTATGGTTATCTTCTATTAAAACATGTATTGTATATAACTGAAAACCTAAAGGAGCTGAGTCAAATGTTCTGTCACAGAGCCAGTGTTGTTTTTTTGAAAGAAGATCTACATTTTTTTTAGTAGACAGAATGATTAAATTTTCACTTTCGTACATGATGAAATCTTCTCCTCTGGTTGTTTTTCTTAAATCATCATTTAAAATGTTTCCATTTGGTGTTGTTCGATGTCGACGTACCATTCTGGCAAGAGTTTCTTTTTTAGATAGAGCTCCTGCTGCTTCAAGGGGGAAATTAGATGTGCAATTTTGTATTATGCTTGATGTTACTTCTTCTGAATTTTTAGCAACTTCTTTTATTTTTTCAATTGTTTTCATAGATAAAATTCTTGCTGCATTAGGTATTTTTTTTTTAGGTATTTTTTTTTTTGGTTTTCTCAGTTCAACTCCAGAATTAATTTTTTCAATTGTTAACTCCCATTCTGCTTGTTCTTTTCTTATTTTTGAAACTAGTCTGCAAATGCTTGGGTGGGTTATAGACATTCGTTGGTCAAATGCTCTGTGCCATCCTTCTAGAGAGTTGTTTGTTCTAGGTAACCCTAGTTTTGTTCTTTCAAAAGTGTTCCACATCGTAATATCGAAAGTAGGTTTTCTTCTTGTACCTTGTTGTAGTTCGCCAATCCAGGTTTTTTCAAAATAATTTAAAAATTCAGATAAAATGTTACTGTTTTGTTTTTCTATTGATTTTACAAAGTCATTAAATGTTTCAACTACATCTTCCACTGGCACAAATGCTAATGCTTCTAAGCATTTTATGATCAGAGCATTTTATTCATTATTATACCATATTTTTAAGCCCAAAGATTGTATTTTTCTCCACAGGCATTGGGAAAAATGGAAAAAGCATCCATAAATTATTGTATTTTGTAAAAAATTTGTCATGCAATTTATTGCTGCTCTTTCAAAATCTACAGTAATTGATATAGGATTGATATCTGGATTTTTTTCTTTTATAATACTAAAAATTAAATTATAAGTTTCTTGATTTTTATTTTTTGATATGCAGTATACTAATGGTATGGTATGGTTATCTTCTATTAAAACATGTATTGTATACAACTGAAAACCTAAAGGAGCTGAGTCAAATGTTCCGTCACAGAGCCAGTGTTGTTTTTTTGAAAGAAGATCTACATTTTTTTTAGTAGACAGAATGATTAAATTTTCACTTTTTCACATCTCCAATATGTGACATTTTCTTTTTTTTTGTCTACAATGTATGCATAACCTTCATATAACATTTTTCTTCCTCCTTTACACGTCTTTATGAACTCCATTTTTTTAATTTGATGTTTTTTTAAAATTTATTTATTTAAGTGTTTGTGTTGTTTTTTTACCTCAGTAGCCACAATATATATTTAAATTTTCCGCTTTTTTACTGATGACAATTACGCAATTACGTGATTGCGTGATTGTGCTGTTCGGCGTGCAGTCGGAAGCAGTGTATTTCGGACATATGTCTGACGGACGAATGTGTTTCGGCATTTTGTCCGTCGGAATTTTGTCCGAGCACCAAATTAACAGCCTATTTTGAGCCATATCTAATTCTAGCAGGAGATTATAATATGACTATGGATCTAAAACTAGATAGAATGAATAAAAGATATAGTAGCCAATACAAAAAAGAAGCTAATATACTAAAATACTAAAATAATTTATATATATATTGCTACTTAAAATATAGAGTTATCCATGTAATGTCCAGATTAGCTTTAGTTGCATACAAAATAATTTTTCTCCTTAGCACCCATCAAAAGGCCAGCATGTTTTATAAGATTAAAAAATTATTTGTTAGTTTGAATAAATGTAAGAAGTACTAGAAAAAAATCACTTTCACTTTTTTATTAAAACTGCATAGTAATTTATACACAAACAAATAATTAAACATAATTTTTTCACAAAAAAGTCAATTTTTTTATAAACACAGTATATGTTTTTTTAACAAAAATGATGACAATGCTGCACTGTTTTATAAATGTTATTATAGGAAAAATAGAAGTGTTCATTGTTGTAAACAGCATTTGTCTGTTTAAAAATGTAATCATTGGAGTGTTTTGCACCTGTGTTTTGTTACACCTACAGCCTATAAATGGTAGGCCTTAATTATGTGTTTAATCACTTGGCTTGAGAAAGGGCAAAGCCCGAAACGTCGCCTATGTCTTTGTGCTTGGAATAAAATTACAAAAAAGAAACTTGGAGTGCTGCAGCTTTTTCTTCATTTATATATATATATATAACAGACCATGCTAGCATTTCTCTTACCATATACAATAAGGTACAAAAAGGAATACACCCGAATAGTCGCTTTTTTACCCCTAGATATTTATTAAACAATATAGACTTCCAAACTTGGATGAGAGGTAAATGGAATGAGTTTATTAACTTTAATAGGGCATACAGAGAAAAACCAGAAATACCGTGGGAAACAGAAAAGGCATATTTTAGAGGGGAAATAAAAGCATGTCTTATTATAAAAAACAAGAAGTCTAAAGCAAGAGAACTACAACTTTCCAATACGTTGAGAAATAGTTTCAAAAGGTATATTGAAAATCCAACCAATCAATTATGGAAAAAATATCAAGAAAAAAAACTAGAGAGGAATAATTTTCTTAATCATAAAATGCATCAGACAGACTTGAGGAAAAAGGCAATCTTCCGCAGTTTTAATGGAAAAACTATGAGATGGTTGGCATTATTAGAAAATGCTTACAAGAAAATAAAAACATGTATAAGTGCCATTTTTAGTAAGGGGAAAAGATATACAAACAACATGGAAATTAAGGAGATTTTTTATAATTATTTCGAGAACATATATGCAGTACAGGAAAATAATAATATCAACAAACATAATTTTTGGAAGGGGATACAAGTGCCAAAACAAGCCAGGGAAAATTTAGAAATACTCAATGCCCCCATAGAACAGTCTTAAAATCAATTGAAGTAGCCAGTCCAGGGAAAGCTCCAGGGCCAGACCAATTACCAATAGAGTTTTATAAAATTCTTAAAGAACAAATATCTCCTACATTAAAGGACCTATTTAATAAATATTATATACAAAATAATATGGCATCCCCATATTTCTCAGCATCAATTATAAATCTAATATTTAAAAAAGATAAGGATCCAGAGAAAGTCAGTTCATATAGGCCAATATCCCTTTTAAATAATGATTATAAGTTGTTAACGGCCATACTAGCAAATAGACTCAAAAAGATGATAGATACGCTAATCCACCAAGATCAGACGGGCTTTATGCAAGGAAGAAATGTAGCTAGGAATATGAGGAGATTACTAGTTTTGATTGAAAACATATGGTTGAAATCACAGAAACAAAGTAATAAAAGTAAAGGTAGCATGGACACAGCCCTCATAGCAATCGATGAAGAAAAGGCCTTTGATTCAATTATACTGGACCACCTATTGACATCATTAGAAAAGTTTGAAATCACTGGCCAATTTAACAGGTTAATTGACTTAATCTATAAAAATGCCACTTCTACTTTATTAATAAATGGTTCTACCTCCGACAAAATAAGTATAGCCAAGGGTACCAGACAGGGCTGCCTGCTTTCTCCATTATTGTTTAACTTATCAATATAGCTGTTAGCAATATGTCTCAGGAAGGAGCTAGAAAGCATATTGGTGGGAAAATCCAGAATTGTTTTATCTCTCTATGCAGACAACCTACTGGTATTCATTGGTTCCCTGCTTACTGGAAATTATAAAAATATATAGCTCTTTTTTTCGGGATATAAAATAAATATAACCAAGTCAGAGATTCTATGGTTAAATAAGGATAAAGGGAGTTTAGACTCTCATCCATTTAAAGAGGCAAATAATCAGATTAAGTACTTAGGTATATATGTAAGTAGAAATCCGACAGAATGGTAAAAGGTAAATTATAATAAACTCTGGAAATCATTTATAGAAAAGCTTGAAAGATGGAAATATTTTCCCCTTTCTGACAAAATACATTTGATTAAAATTATTATATTCCCAAAGATTCTATTTCTTATACAAAATCTTCCTCTACTAATAAAAGAAAAAGACATAAATCATTTTTATAAAAAATGCACCTAATATTTCTGGAAAGGGAAAAAAGTGAGAGTCGCAATAGGTAAATTGATGCAGAATAAATATTACGGAGGTCTAGGATTGCCTAATATCAGATTTTATAACTGGGCGTCTATGATAAAAATAGCATGTGATTGGATTACGGAAAAAAACATAATTACACACTTACAATTTGAAAGAGATATGATCACACAAGCTTCCCCTTCCGGATTACTGCACTTAGCAGAAAAAGACATCCCCCAAGCAAAAAAAAACTTTTTTTAAAGTAATTAAAGCCTGGAAAAAATATAGCCAAGAATTGAAAATAGACACCCATATGTCTGTATATCTACCGATATGGGGAAACCCAGAATTTGCACCTAGCTTAGTGACTAGCATTTTTAAAAAATGGAACCAGAAAGGTTTAAAGTTTGTATATCAGCTAGAAGACCGAAGTATGGGTACAATTAAATCATTTGATTGCTTAAGACAAGAATACTCATTGCTAACTAAATACATTTATGATTATCTTCAGATTAGACATTACTACTCTAAACTGATAGAGAAGTAGGGAAGGGACTGGTCTCTAGAAGGAATAGAACAAGGTATTACTATGTATAAAGCAGGACAGTTATCAATTGCCATCCGGTATAAGATCTTAATACAAGAGACGGGACAAAAAAACGTAGAAATCATTCAGTCTAAATGGAGACCAGATTTTCCTGATTTATCAGTAAATAGAGTCCTTAAAAGTCTGAAGATTTTACATAACTGTAGTAAGGTACAAAAATGGAGAGAATCATATATGCGGTTGATCAACAATACATATCTATCCCCAGCTAGAATCTCCAAATGGTCGCATAATTTATTATGCTGTTCTAGATGCTTATTTCCCTTGGCAGATATAAAACACTGCTTTTGGACATGCCCAAAGGTAAGGAAATTCTGGCTCAAAGTTATTTATTGGATAAATTTGTAGAAAGACTGTTGATCTTAGAATTTTCAGATATAGTATTTATGCATGAGAAAACATACAGGAAAGAAAACAACCATTTAATTAATACAGCAATATTAATTGGCAGAAACATGATCCTAAGCTCTTGGAAATCTAAACGAAGCCCAAGCATAAAAGAATTTAGTAGGAGAATACTATTACAGATTGGCATGGAACAATATGAGCTAGATGCTACACAGGATATAGCTGTTAAGAGATTCTTCATTAAATGGTTCAAGGTAATCTGTTCCTTTTTGGAAGGTATACAGAAACAAAAAGATTCCTTCTGCATGGTATTACCAGGTGAATTCCCAGAGTTCTGGTTGGAATAAGTAGTTTATGAGGTTAATAACAAGTGGGGAAGAGGGGGACTGGGAGGTTTTTTTTGTCTCTCCCCCTTATTCCCCCCCCCCCTCCACCTATTGATCGTTCTCTTTTTTTCTCCATAATATTAAGGTTTACCAATGCATGAACATTTTTTGGGTATGACTGTAAAAATAAGGGACTAAAAATATAAGCTACAACAGGATTATGTAGGTATACATATAATGTTTTCTCTTTGCTTTTCCTTTTTCTCTTGTAAAATGTATCGAGTCCACGGATTCATCCATACTTATGGGATATTCTCCTTCCCTACAGGAAGTGGCAGAGAGAGCACCCACAGCAGAGCTGTCCATATAGCTCCTCCCTTAGCTCCACCCCCAGTCATTCTCTCTGCCTGCTTAACTGCTAGGAAAGGCAAAGGGAGTGTGGTGACAAAAATGTTAAGTTTTTATTTTCTCAAGCAAAAGTTTGTTATTTTAAATGGTACTGGTGTGTACTATTTACTCTCTGGCAGAAAAGGGATGAAGATTTCTGCAAGGAGGATGATGATCTTAGCATTTTTTAACTAAGATCCACTGCTGTTCTCACAAGGGCTGAAGAGTGCAGAAAAACTTCAGTTGGGGGGAACAGTTTGCAGGCTAAACTGCATTAAGGTATGTTCAGTCTATTTTTTTCTAGACAGACTGTGTTATTTCTAGAAAAGGCTGGCAATATCCCCATGAGGGAAAGGTAAGCTGTGTTCAGTAAAAGAGGAATCCAAGCTTGCATAAAGGGCTCATAGTTACTGGTGACACTAATAGGAAAAAATGTTTTGGTTTAATTACAAATAAAACGTTTTTTGATGGACTTTAAGGGGTCTTTGTGGCTTGTTTAAGGGTTATTAACCCACATGGCTAGTTTAAGAAACACTCTGTGGTGTTTTTTAGGCCCCATAACATTGAGTGAGGTGGGAGGGGCCTATTTTCAGTTGCACAGTTTATTTATCTCAGAAGCATCCAGCTACTTCTCCAGAGATTCCTGCTGTATTTGAGGGCTGTAAAGAGGTTTTTTCCCCCACAAATCGTTCCTAAAGGGCAGGTAGGCGCCACAGCAGAGCTGTGGCAAGGTGCTGAACGTTATTTTACCGGTTTTGAAGTTTTTTCAATCCGGTTTTTACATTAAGGGGTTAATTTTTTATTTGCATAGTGGTGCAAAGTTACTAAGGCTTTATGATGCTACTAAAAAATTTTTCTCTTAAAGGCACAGTACCGTTTTTGTTTAAAGTGTTATTTGCTTTGATTAAAGTGTTTTCCAAGCTTGTTTGTTTCATTACTAGCCTTTTTAACATGTCTGACACCAAGGAAAATCCTTATTCTATGTGTTTAGAAGCCATTGTGGAACCCTCTCTTAGAATGTGTCCCACTTGCACTGATATGTCTATAAATTATAAAGAGCATATTTTAGCACTTAAAAATATTGCAATAGATGATTCTATCTTGGAAAGTTTTGTTGTTAGTAGCTATCTCTTCGGGTCGAAGAGTTTCTGAGTTATCTGCTTTACGGTGTGACTCACCTTACCTAGTTTTCCATGCAGATAAGGTGGTTTTGCGTACCAAACCTGGGTTTCTTCCTAAGGTTGTTTCTAATAGGAATATCAATCAGGAGATTGTTGTTCCTTCTCTGTGTCCTAATCCTTCATCAAAGAAGGTTCGTGCTTTAAAGTTCTACTTACAAGCAACGAAAGATTTCCGTCAAACATCTTCATTGTTTGTTGTTTATTCTGGTAAATGGAGGGGTCAAAAGGCTACGGCTACCTCTCTTTCCTTTTGGCTGAAAAGCTTCATCCGTTTGGATTATGAGACTGCTGGCCAGCAGCCTCCGGAAAGAATTACTGCTCATTCTACTAGAGCAGTGGCTTCCACATGGGCTTTTAAAAATGAGGCTTCTGTTGAACAGATTTGTAAGGCGGCGACTTGTTCTTCGCTTCATACTTTTTCAAAATTTTACAAATTTGATACTTTTGCTTCTTCGGAGGCTATTTTTGGGAGAAAGGTTCTACAAGCAGTGGTGCCTTCCGTTTAAGGTACCTGTCTTGTCCCTCCCTTCATCCGTGTCCTAAAGCTTTGGTATTGGTATCCCATAAGTATGGATGAATCCATGGACTCGATACATCTTACAAGAGAAAACAGAATTTATGCTTACCTTATAAATTTCTTTCTCTTTTGATGTATCGAGTCCATGGCCCGCCCTGTCTATTTAAGACAGGTAGTATATTTTTATAAAAAAAAAAAAAAAAAACTTCAGTCACCTCTGCACCCTATAGTTTCTCCTTTTTCTTCCTAGCCTTCGATCGAATGACTGGGGGGGTGGGTGGAGCTAAGGGAGGAGCTATATGGACAGCTCTGCTGTGGGTGCTCTCTCTTCCACTTCCTGTAGGGAAGGAGAATATCCCATAAGTATGGATGAATCCGTGGACTCGATACATCACAAGAGAAAGAAATTTATCAGGTAAGCATAAATTCTGTTTTTTTTCTCTTCATTTGTATATGTTTTGTTATACTGGTCATACCTGATTTCAAATTATGTATAACGCAAGAACTAACGGCTAGATTACACGTTTTGCGATATGAGGGGTGCGGTGCTAACTTGCACGTTATTGTCATCACTCACATACCTACAGCGCTGGTATTACAGGTTTTCCTAAACCCGGCATTAAAAGGCAAGAAGTGAGCGTAGAGCAAAATTGTGCTCCATACCGCACTCCAATACCAGCGCTGCTTAAGTCAGCGGTGAGCTGGTTGTACGTGCTTGTGCACAATTTCCCCATAGACATCAATGGGGAGAGCCGGCTGAAAAAAAACCTAACACCTGCAAAAAAGCAGCGTAAAGCTCCGTAACGCAGCCCCATTGATTCCTATGGGGAAAGAAAATGTATGTTTACACCTAACACCCTAACATGAACCCTGAGTCTAAACACCCCTAATCTTACACTTAATAACCCCTAATCTGCCGCCCCCGACATCGCCGACACCTACATTATACTTATTAAACCCTAATCTGCTGCCCCCAACATCCCCGACACCTACATTATATTTTTGAACCCCTAATCTCCCGCCCCCAATGTCGCCGCAACCTATCTACAGTTTTTAACCCCTAATCTGCCGCCCCAATGCCACTATATTAAAGTTATTAAACCCTAAACCTAAGTCTAACCCTAACCCTAACACCCCCTAATTTAAATATAATTAAAATATATCTAAAGAAAACCTACTATTAATAACTAAATAATTCCTATTTAAAACTAAATACTTACCTGTAAAATAAACCCTAAGCTAGCTACAATATAACTAATAGTTACATTGTATCTAGCTTAGGGTTTATTTTTATTTTACAGGCAAGTTTGTATTTATTTTACACAAAGAAAAAAAGAAAAACAGCTGCACTCAAACTGGAATAATTATTATAAGAAAACATGTGCTACCTAGAAGAGAATCTTTATAACAAACATAACAAGAGAGTGGATACCCCAAAATAAGGGGTTTCCAAAAGTCTAGGCTGAACCAGCACAACTGTAGATAATGAAGACTCAAGAGACATCAGTATCAAAAATTAAAACATCCTTTAATAAATCACACATATCACAATCATACCACATTCATACATGGGATCCCAAATAAGTAAAAGTCAATGGGCTGAGAGAGAACTTCTGGTGCACCAGGGCGAAACAAATAAGTATATATAAACCAAAGTTGTTGAATATTTGTAATCCAAAAGAGAATTAATTTTTATCTTATAAGTCCCCAAAGTGACTCTCAGCCAAACTAGCCGGACCAACACCTACGACCCAGGAGCGTAATTAAGTCACTTAAAAGCATACCTTAGAAGCCATGCGTTTATACGATATTCACAGGTGCAGGGACCGTTATTTCCTTTTTGGCAGAGAGTGGTAAGCAATACTACCTGTGTCCGTGACGCCAACGGCAAGATCTTCAATGATTAAGTGAGACGTGGTCTTCCAGGGCAGGTCAGGGCTAGCCGGGATCCAAAGTTTCGGTGAACTGAAAAGCTGCAAAGGTAGAATAGTTACTAAATAGTTATTAACTATTTACTAACTACCTAGCTAAAATAAATACAAATTTACCTGTAAAATAAAACCTAACCTGTCTTACACTAACCTAACCTTACAGTACAATTAAATAAATTACCTAAATTAAATACAATTAACAAAATTAAATACAAATACCTAAATTACAAAAAAACCCCACTAAATTACACAAAATAAAAAAACAATTACATTAAGATATTTAAACTAATTACACCTAATCTAATAGCCCTATCAAAATAAAAAAAGCCCCCCAAAATAAAAAAAAACCTAGCCTAAACTAAACTACCAATAGCCCTTAAAAGGGCCTTTTGAGGGGCATTGCCCCAAAGAAATCAGCTCTTTAACCTGTAAAAAAAATGCAAACAACCCCCCCAACAGTAAAACCCACCACCCACACAACCAACCCCCCAAATAAAACCTTAACTAAAAAAAACTAAGCTCCCCATTGCCCTGAAAAGGGCATTTGGATGGGCATTGCCCTTAAAAGGGCATTTAGCTCTATTGCTGCCCAAACCCTAACCTAAAAATAAAACCCACCCAATAAACCCTTAAAAAAAACCTAACACTAACCCCTGAAGATCCACTTACAGTTTTGAAGACCGGACATCCATCCTCAAAGAAGCCAGGAGAAGTCCTCAACGAAGCAGCAAGAAGTCCTCAACGAAGCCGGGAGACGTCTTCATCCAAGCCGGGAGAAGTGGTCCTCCAGATGGGCAGAAGTCTTCATCCAGACGGTTGAAGTTCAATCCTATTGGCTGATTGCATTAGCCAATAGGATTTTTTCAACCGTAATTCCGATTGGAATCTAGGGGACGCCATCTTTGATGACGTCACTTAAAGGAACCTTCTTTCGTCGGGTAGTCGTCGAAAGAAGAGGATGCTCCGCGCCGGATGTCTTGAAGATGGACCCGCTGAAGACAGAAGATGCCGTCTGGATGAAGACTTCTGCCCGTCTGGAGGACCACTTCTCCCGGCTTGGATGAAGACTTCTCCCGGCTTCGTTGAGGACTTCTTGCCACTTCGTTGAGGACTTCTCCCGGCTTCGTTGAGGATGGATGTCCGGTCTTCAAAACTGTAAGTGGACCTTCAGTGGTTAGTGTTAGGTTTTTTTAAGGGTTTATTGGGTGAATTTTATTTTTAGGTTAGGGTTTGGGCAGCAATAGTGCTAAATGCCCTTTTAAGGGCAATGCCCATCCAAATGCCCTTTTCAGGGCAATGGGGAGCTTAGGTTTTTTTAGTTAGGGTTTTATTTGGGGGGTTGGTTGTGTGGGTGGTGGGTTTTTCTGTTGGGGGGTTGTTTATATTTTTTTACAGGTAAAAGAGCTGATTTCTTTGGGGCAATGTCCCGCAAAAGGCCCTTTTAAGGGCTATTGGTAGTTTAGTTTAGGCTAGGGTTTTTTTTTAATTTGGGGGGGCTTTTTTATTTTGATAGGGCTATTAGATTAGGTGTAATTAGTTTAAATATCGAGTAATTTGGTTTTTTTGTGTGCAATTTAGTGGGGTTTTTTTTTTTGTAATTTAGGTATTTGTATTTAATTTTGTTAATCGTATTCAATTTAGGTAATTTATTTAATTGTAGTGTATGGTTAGGTTTTATTGTAAAACAGGTTTGGTTTTATTTTACAGGTAAATTTATTTTAGCTAGGTAGTTAGCAAATAGTTAATAACTATTTAGTAATTATTCTACCTAGTTAAAATAAATACAAACTTGCCTGTAAAATAAAAGAAACCCTAAGCTAGATACAATGTAACTATTAGTTATATTGTAGCTACCTTAGGGTTTATTTTACAGGTAAGTATTTAGTTTTAAATAGGAATTACTTAGTTAATGATAGGAATTTTTAGTTAGATTTATTTTAATTCTATTTAAGTTAGGGGATGTTAGGGTTAGAGTTAGACTTAGGTTTAGGGGTTAATAAATTTAATATAGTGGTGGTGACGTTGGGGACGGCAGATTAGGGGTTAATAAATGTAAGTATGTGACGGCAGATTAGGGGTTAATAATATTTATATAGTGTTCGCGAGGCAGGAGTGCGGCGGTTTAGGGGTTAATATGTTTATTATAGTGGCGGCGATGTCGGGAGCAGCAGATTAGGGGTTAATAATTGTATTTTAGTGCTTGCAATGCGGGAGGGCCTCGGTTTAGGGGTTAATAGGTAGTTTATGGGTGTTAGTGTACTTTTTAGCACTTTAGTTATGAGTTTTATGCTACAGCTTTGTAATGTAAAACTCATAACTACTGACTTTAGAATGCATTATGAATCTTGCGGGATAGGCTGTACCGCTCACTTTTTGGCCTAAAAAAAATCTTGTAATACCGGCGATATGGAAGTAAAAGACTTTACGAAAATTGCGTAAGTTAATTTGTGATACGGCCAAAAAAGTGTGCGGGACAGCTGTACCTACAAGACTCGTAATAGCAGCGGTAGTGAAAAAGCAGCGTTATGAGCCTTAACGCTGCTTTTTTACTCATAACACAAAACTCGTAATCTAGCCGTATGTGTTTCCTTTATGATTTTTTGTGATGTCATGTAAACAGATATTATGCTGGTTAACATAAACAAATTATAAATAAAAAAAGAAAGAAAAAAAGCTGATTCTGCACAATTTTAGAGCAAATAAACAGCACGGTCAGCTCCCCATAGACTTAAAAAAAACAAACCTAACAGTTATTGCTGGCGGACACGCGCGACCCTGACACACATTAGACCAACATATATGTTTCAGGGCCGTTTCTAGGGGCGGCAGACCGGGCAGTGGCCCGGGTCGCCATAGGGAGCAGTTGGGAGCCCTTTTTTATTGTGTTAAAGTGGCAGTGCTTGTTTGCTTGATAAACTACTGGTATAGAATAAAATACACAGATCACAAGCATATACATTAAATATATATATATATATATATTTGAAAGGAAGCTGTTATGTTAATTGGCTGCATTGGATGTAAAACATACTAATGGAGCAACAAGAAGCGGGTGGGGGGGGGGGGCGGTGTTAAGACCGGATAACTACTTAGAGCTAAAACTGAAAGTAAAAAGGAGAGTAATCACCCTGAGGAAAGCAGTCTCCTATCTCACTGATCTGTGTCACTAAAGAGGTGATGTGTTATGCATATGACAAATTGTTCATGGTCTTTACATAATGATATGTAAACATTTTTTCGTTTTACTGAGCTAATTAAAAAAGGTGCTTTATAAAAATTGGGTTTTCACATACTAAGGAACAGGTTTTCTGTTAAAGGGACAGTCTAGTCAAATTAAACTTTCATGATTCAGATAGGGCATGAAATTTTAAACAACTTTCCAATTGACTTTTATAATTAAATCTGCTTTGTTCCCTTGGTAGTATTTTTCAAAAGCTAAACCTAAGTAGGCTCAAACTGATTTCTAAACCGTTGAAAACCACCTCTTATTTTAAAGCATTTTGATTTTTTTTTTCACAGTTAGACCGTACTAGTTTGTTTGTCATATAGATAAACATTGTGCTCACTCCTGTGGAGTTATTTAGGAGTCTGCACTTATTGGATAAACTGCATGTCTGGCAAAAGCACTGAGATAAGGGGACAGTCTGCAGAGGCTTAGGTACAAGGTAAAACATATATTAATATAACTGTGTTGGTTATGCAAAACTGGGGAATGGGTAACAAAGGGATTATCTATCTTTTTAAACAATAAAAATTCTGGTGTAGACTATCCCTTTTAAGGACTGTTGAATTAAAAAAAATCTTTTTGACATTATGCCCTTTTTGTTGTTTTATTTATTTACTTATTGTTTACAAATGCTTAATAGTGATGGTGTGTGTATGCGTCATTTACTCCATAATGACAATGGCAAGTTTTCACAAACTCACCTGTGAGTGCTTGTGTCTGCTATTACTGCCTGAGTGTGTGTATGCCTATTACTGCCTGTGTGTGCATGCCTCTGTCTAATACTACCTGTGTGTGCATGTATCTGCCTATTATTGCTTGTGTGTGCATGTCTTTGTCTATTACTACTTGTGAGTGCATGTCTCTGTCTATTACTGCCTGTGAGTGCATGTTTCTATTACTGTCTGTGAGTGCATGTTTCTATTACTGTCTGTGAGTGCATGTCTTTGTCTATTACTGCCTGTGAGTGCATGTCTCTGTCTATTACTGCCTGTGTGTGCATGCCTCTGTCTAATACTACCTGTCGCCTAGATTATGAGTTTTGCTGTAACAGGGGTGCGGTGCTAACAAGCCTATTTTTCCCACCGCTCCCTTAAGACAACGCTGGTATTACAGGTTTTTTTAAACCTGGCGTTAGCCGCAAAATGGTGAGCCGAGAACAAAATTTAGCTAAACATCTCACCTCAATTCCAGCGTTGCTTAAGTCAGCGGTGAGCTGGCTAAATGCACTCGTGCACGATTTCCCCATAGGAAACAATGGGGCTGAGCTGGCTGAAAAAAACCTAACACCTGCAAAAAATCAGCGTTCAGCTCCTAACTCAGCCCCATTGTTTCCTATGGGGAAACAAAAGTTATGTCTACACCTAACACCCTAACATGAACCCAGAGTCTAAACACCCCTAATCTTACACTTATTAACCCCTAATCTGCCGCCCCCGCTATCGCTGACACCTACATTATATTATTAACCCCTAATCTGCCGCTCTGGACACCACCGCCACCTACATTATACTTATGAACCCCTAATCTACTGCCCCCAACATCGCCGACACCTACATTATATTTATTAACCCCTAATCAGCCAATAGGATTGAGCTCGCATTCTATTGGCTGTTCCAATCAGCCAATAGAATGCAAGCTCAATCCTATTGGTTGATTGGATCAGCCAATAGGATTTTTCCTACCTTAATTCCGATTGGTTGATAGAATCCTATCAGCCAATCGAAATTCAAGGGACACAATCTTGGATGACGTCATTTAAAGGAACCTTCATTCTTTGCTTGGACTTCATTTGAAGAGGATGGCTCCGTGTCAGCTGGATTGAAGATGGACCCGCTCCGCTCCGGATGGATGAAGATAGAAGATGCCGCCTGGATGAAGACATCTGCCGCTTGGAGGACCTCTTCTGCCCGGATCGGATGAAGACTTCTGCCTGGCTGGGTGAAGACGGCTCAAGGTAGGGAGATCTTCATGGGGTAGTGTCTTATTGGTGCGCAAATAAAAATCCCCTTGCACTTACACTTATCTGCTCCCAAAAACAGATATGTTCAAAGATAAAGCGAGAAAGGTACAATATTGTATAAGTGCGCTAACAGCAATGGGGATGTAAGAAGGTGACTGAATAATCAGTGAGTATTAATCAAGAATAACTACAATATTCAATGTATATAAAAGATGAAAATGTGAATATAAAATATAACCATTTATTATAATGAACATATATTCTTTATATTATAGAATACATATGCACACATACATAAAAATCCAGCTGGATAGGGCTTTCTTTCTTCTGTACCCAGTATTTAGACTGCTGGCAATATAAGGTAATTCTAGATGTTTAATGGTGCACCATTACTGAGTTAAATGACAAAATGTGAATTTTCACCATTCCATATAATTTTTCATATGAGATGTGCGTAATATATTGCACAGATATCCCCAAAAGACAAATTGTTGGTAAAAAAGCATCAATTATAGTTGTGTTTGTTATACGTTGCTGTCCGGTATAGTACCTTGAAATCCTTATGTTACGTGTCTCAAGGAGAATCTCGGTTTACCAAAATTGGCAACATATAATGAAAGGCTGTGTATGTCTACCGCACTACTGGGCCGCTACACCTCTAAGTGCCTACCTGTTTCAATGTGGGTATCCTCCGTCTTTGCAGCTCCTCGGATAGCCGGTGATGTCACACGCAGTCCGTTTCTTTCGGAAAGTAGATCCGTCTGGAGTAAGGATCTTCAACTCTGCGCAGAGTGTGTTGGATGCTGTAGAAAAAGTAGTGCCGATAGAATCCTTTGTAATCCTTAGTCCTTTTAGGTGAATAGGTTGTAACTAGTGATGTTGCGAACATAAAAATTTGGGTTCGCGAACGGTGAACGCGAACTTCCGCAAAAGCTTGCGAACCGGCAAACTGGGCGAACCGCCATTGACTTCAATGGGCAGACGAATTTTAAAACCCACAGGGACTCTTTCTGGCCACAATAGTGATGGAAAAGTTGTTTCAAGGGGACTAACACCTGGACTGTGGCATGCCGGAGGGGGATCCATGGCAAAACTCCCATGGAAAATTACATAGTTGATGCAGAGTCTGGTTTTAATCCATAAAGGGCATAAATCACCTAACATTCCTAAATTGTTTGGAATAACGTGCTTTAAAACATCAGGTATGATGTTGTATCGATCAGGTAGTGTAAGGGTTACGCCCGCTTCACAGTGAAAGACCAAACTCCCGCAGCGGGTGCAACATCATCATCATCACACCGTACCTCCATGTCTGTAATGCTGCCTGACTGAGACATATCCATGTTATCTACATCCTCTGGCAATAATGGTTGCACATCACTCATTTCTTCCAACTGATGTGTAAATAACTCCTCTGACAGATCGAGTGAAGCGGCTGTGGTGCTAGTGTTGGTGGTGGCGGCAGGCGGCGAGTGGTAACTTGAGAGGTGACCGAAGTTAAGCTGGAGGAGGATGGTGCGTCAAGGTTCCGAGCGGAAGCTGTAGAAGATTGGGTGTCCTGTGTTAGCCAGTCAACTATGTCCTCAGAACTTTTCGAGTTCAGGGTACGTGGCCTCTGAACACTGGGCATTATTCTAGGGCCAAAGGGAATCGCAGCACCACAACCACAACGGCCCCTGCGGGGTGGCCTGCCTCTGCCTGTCATTTTTTTTCGATTAGTGGTACTAATATGACACTGTGCACTGGCAGAAGTTGGCAGAGTAGACGCTGTAGGCCTGATACACACGCTTGCAGACAATTAACTGCTATTCAATCTATTGCAGTCAAAATTGTATTTTTTTTTTAATGTACACTACTGTTACACCAGATATGAGTTGCACTGGTGTGACACTGTGCCCTGGCAGGCCCTGAAAAATTTGTTACACATCTACAACCACCAAAAAACAACCATGCTAAATAGTTTCTAAATTTTGTCCTGAGTTTAGAAATACCCAATGTTAACATGTTCTTTGCTTTCTTTGCAAGTTATAGGGAAATAAATACAAGAAGCACTTTGCTATTTCAAAACCACTTTTTTTTCAAAATGAGCGCTAGTTACATTGGAACCCTGATATCTGTCAGGAATACCTGAATATCCCTTGACATGTATATATTTTTTTTAGAAGACATCCCAAAGTATTGATCTTGGCCCATTTTGGTATATTTCATGCCACCATTTCACCGCCAAATGCGATCAAATAAAAAAAAAATTGTTCACTTTTTCACAAACTTTAGGTTTCTCACAGAAATGATTTACAAACAACTTATGCAATTATGGCATAAATGGTTGTAAATGCTTCTCTGGGATCCCCTTTGTTCAGAAATAGCAGACTTATATGGCTTTGGCGTTGCTTTTTGGTAATTTGAAGGCTGCTAAATGCCACTGCGCACCACACGTGTTTTATGCCCAGCAGTGAAGGGGTTAATTAGGGAGCATGTAGGGAGCTTGTAGAGTTAATTTTAGCTTAAGTGTAGTGTAGTAGACAACCCAAAGTATTGATCTAGGCCCATTTTGGTATATTTCATGCGACCATTTCACCGCCAAATGCGATCAAATAAAAGAAAATTGTTCACTTTTTCACAAACTTTAGGTTTCTCACAGAAATTATTTACAAACAACTTATGCAATTATGGCATAAATAGTTGTAAATGCTTCTCTGGGATCCCCTTTGTTCAGAAATAGCAGACTTATATGGCTTTGGCGTTGCTTTTTGGTAATTTGAAGGCTGCTAAATGCCACTGCGCACTACACGTGTTTTATGCCCAGCAGTGAAGGGGTTAATTAGGGAGCATGTAGGGAGCTTGTAGAGTTAATTTTAGCTTAAGCGTAGTGTAGTAGACAACCCAAAGTATTAATCTAGGCCCATTTTGGTATATTTCATGCCACCATTTCACCGCCAAATGCAATCAAATAAAAAAAAATTGTTCACTTTTTCACAAACTTTAGGTTTCTCACAGAAATTATTTACAAACAACTTATGCAATTATGGCATAAATGGTTGTAAATGCTTCTCTGGGGTCCCCTTTGTTCAGAAATAGCAAACTTATATGGCTTTGGTGTTGCTTTTTGGTAATTAGAAGGCTGCTAAATGCCACTGCGCACCACACGTGTTTTATGCCCAGCAGTGAAGGGGTTAATTAGGGAGCATGTAGGGAGCTTGTAGAGTTAATTTTAGCTTAAGTGTAGTGTAGTAGACAACCCAAAGTATTGATCTAGGCCCATTTTGGTATATTTCATGCCACCATTTCACCACCAAATGCGATCAAATTTAAAAAAAACTTAAATTTTTTCGCAATTTTAGGTTTCTCACTGAAATTATTTACAAACACCTTGTGCAATTATGGCACAAATGGTTGTAAATGCTTCTCTGGGATCCCCTTTGTTCAGAAATAGCAGACATATATGACTTTGGCGTTGCTTTCTGGTAATTAGAAGGCCGCTAAATGCTGCTGCGCATCACACGTGTATTATGGCTAGCAGTGAAGGGGTTAATTAGGTAGTTTGTAGGGAGCTTGCAGGGTTAATTTTAGCTTTAGTGTAGAGATCAGCCTCCCACCTGACACATCAGACCCCCTGATCCCTCCCAAACAGCTCCCTTCCCTCCCCCACCCCACAATTGTCCCCGCCATCTTAAGTACTGGCAGAAAGTCTGCCAGTACTAAAATAAAAGGTTTTTACATTTTTATTTTTTTTAGCATATTTACATATGCTGTGGTGTAGCATCCCCCCCTTAGCCCCCAACCTCCCTGATCCCCCCCCCCAAAACAGCTCTCTAACCCTCCCCATCTGCCTTATTGGCGGTCATCTTGGGTACTGGCAGCTGTCTGCTATTATTTCACAGTCAAAAAAGTGTTGTTTTTTTAAATGTACACTACTGTTACACCAGATATGAGTGGTGGCACTGGGCAAGTGGACACAGTATACGCTGTCAGCCGGACATACGCTGGCAGGCAGGCAACTGCAATTAGATTACACAGGAAAAAAAAAAAGCAGACTGATGTTCTAGCCCTAAAAAGGGCTTTTTGGGGTGCTGTCCTTACAGCAGAGATCAGATGAGTCCTTCAGGACTGTAGTGGACACTGAATACACTAGCCTAGCTATCGATTTCCCTATTAAATCAGCAGAAGCTACACTGTCCCTCCTCTCACTAAGAATGCAGCTTCCAAATGAATCTAAAATGGATGCTGTCCAGGAGGTGGGAGGGTCTGGGAGGGAGGGTCTGCCGCTGATTGGCTGTAATGTGTCTGCTGACTGTTAGGTACATGGTCAAAGTTTACTCAATGATGACGAATAGGGGGCGGATCGAACATTGCATATGTTCGCCCGCCGTGGCGAACGCGAACATGCTATGTTCGCCGGGAACTATTCGCCGGCAAACTATTCGCGACATCACTAGTTATGCGTTGATGGTTGCTTAACCGATACATACAGAAGTTTGTTATAACCTATTCACCTAAAAGGACTAAGGATTACAAAGGATTCTATCGGCACTACTTTTTCTACAGCATCCAACACACTCTGTGCAGAGTTGAAGATCCTTACTCCAGACGGATATATTTTCCGAAAGAAACGGACGTGCGTGTGATGTCACCGGCTATCCGAGGAGCTGCAAAGACACCTGTGCCATCCGGTGAGTGGACGGAGGATACCCACATTGAAACAGGTAGGCACTTAGAGGTGTAGCGGCCCGGTAGTGCGGTAGACATACACAGCCTTTCATTATATGCTGCCAAGTTTGGTAAACCGAGATTCTCCTTGAGACACGTAACATAAGGATTTCAAGGTACTATACCGGACAGCAACGTATAACAAACACAACTATAATTGACGCTTTTTTTACCAACAATTTGTCTTTTGGGGATATCTGTGCAATATATTACGCACATCTCATTTGAAAAATTATATGGAATGGTGAAAATTCACATTTTGTCATTTAACTCAGTAATGGTGCACCATTAAACATCTAGAATTACCTTATATTGCTAGCAGTCTAAATACTTGGTACAGAAGAAAGAAAGCCCTATCCAGTTAGATTTTTATGTATGTGTGCATATGTATTCTATAGTCCATTAGGATTTTATTAAGAGTTAGTTTTAAAAAAAAATTTACATTTATGAACGGTCATAGATTTGTAATATAAAGAATATATGTTCATTAAAATAAATGGTTATATTTTATATTCACATTTTCATCTTTTATATACATTGAATATTGTAGTTATTCTTGATTAATACTCACTGATTATTCAGTCACCTTCTTACATCCCCATTGCTGTTAGCGCACTTAAACAATATTGTACCTTTTATCGCTAGATCTTCAGGGGGGTAATGTTAGGTTTTTTAAGGGGGGATTGGGTGGGTTTTAGAGTAGGGTTGGGTGTGTGGGTGGTGGGTTTTAATGTTGGGGGGGTATTGTATTTTTTTTACAGGTGAAAGAGCTGATTACTTTGGGGCAATGCTCCGCAAAAGGCCCTTTTAAGGGCTATTTGTAATTTAGTGTAGGTTAGGGAATTTTATTATTTTGGGGGGCTTTTGTATTTTATTAGGGGGATTAGATTAGGTGTAATTAGTTTAAAATTCTTGTAATTCTTTTTTTTTTTCTGTAATTTAGTGTTTTTTTTCCGTAATTTAGTTTATTTAATTTAATTGTAATTAATTGTAGGTAGTTTAAGTAATTAGTTTAATTATAGTGTAGTGTTAGGTGTAATTGTAACAGGTTAGGATTTATTTTACAGGTATATTTGTCTTTATTTTAACTAGGAAGTTATTAAATAGTTAATAACTATTTAATAACTATTGTACCTAGTTAAAATAAATACAAAGTTGCCTGTAAAATGTGCGGGGGGGCCTCGGTTTAGGGGTTAATAGGTAGTTTATGGGTGTTAGTGTACTTTGTAGCACTTTAGTTAAGAGTTTTATGTTCCGGCGTTAGCCCAACTACTGACTTTTAAATGCGGTAGGAGTCTTGACAGGAGAGGGTCTACCGCTCACTTCTTCCAAGACTCGTAATACCGGCGTTAAGCAAATCCCATTAAAAAGATAGGATACACAATTGACGTAAGGGGATTTGCTCGAGTCGCGGAAGAAAAGTGAGCGGTACACCTGTAATACCAGCGGGCGTTAAAAAGCAGCATTGGGACCTCTCAACGCTGCTTTTTAAGGCTAACACAAGATTTGTAATCTAGCAGTGTGTGTGCATGTATCTGCCTATTATTGCTTGTGTGTGCATGTCTCTGTCTATTACTGCCTGTGAGTGCATGTCTTTGTCTATTACTCCCTGTGTATGCATGTCTCTGTTTATTACTGCCTGTGAGTGCATGTCTCTATTACTAATGAAACAAAAAAGAAAGGGCGCCTCCTAGTGTAGCCAGTATATATAAGGATAAATAGAATGAGATATAGATTTTGTACTCACATGTAGTGAAGGCAAAGATAATGCCTAGATGAGCAGTCTGGAAACTTATCAGTGTCCCAGTTGACTGTGCATAAGAATGCTAGGGCAGCTCCTCTTAGTAGATTTCCAAAATCATCTGAAAAGTAAAAAGATATACAGAGGGCGACTCCTAGTGTGGAATTAGTAAGCAGAGTGTGAACCCACCAGCTTTACCCTTCAGAGATATACTCACAAAGTATAGAGCACACTGTAGTGCTAATGAAGCAAGCTGGGTATATTAAAAGTGGCCCAGCGCACATATGTGGTGGTATGTGCGCTGGGCCACTTTTAATATACCCAGCTTGCTTCATTAGCACTACAGTGTGCTCTATACTTTGTGAGTATATCTCTGAAGGGTAAAGCTGGTGGGTTCACACTCTGCTTACTAATTCCACACTAGGAGTCGCCCTCTGTATATCTTTTTACTTTTATGTCTCTATTACTGCCTGTGAGTGCATGTCTGTCTATTACTGCCTTTGAGTGCATGTCTCCGTCTGTTACTGCCTGTGTGTGCACAGCTCTGTCTATTACTGCCTGTGTGTGAATGTCTCTGTCTATTACTGCCTGTGGGTGCATGTCTCTGTCTATCACTGCCTGTGAGTGCATGTCTCTGTCTGTTACTGCCTGTGTGTGAATGTCTCTGTCTATTACTGTCTGTGTGTGCATGTCTCTGTCTATTACTGTCTGTGAGTGCATGTCTCAGTCTATTACTGTCTGTGTGTGCATGTCTCTGTCTATTACTGTCTGTGAGTGCATGTCTCAGTCTATTACTGTCTGTGTGTGAATGTCTCTGTCTATTACTGTCTGTGTGTGCATGTCTCTGTCTATTACTGCCTGTGTGTATAGTATATTTGAAAAATAAACAGCTATTACAGTTCTTTATCAAATTATTTATGTGCAAAAATATCATAGACTTTAATAGTGAATTTGGCATAAAACAAATTGTTATAGCTTTTCTAAATAATTGTAATAAATATGTAATAAATATGTTACAAATACACCCAGTGACATATTGCAATCCTTTAGAAAATCTTACCTGATGACTTTTCTGCAAAGTTCAACTTTAAAAACTATTGGACGTTTTGTAGATACATTTTGGATAAGAATTTAAAGGGATTGATATGCATTAAACAAATAAATATGCATAGCAATAAGAAAAGTATAAATATAATGGCAATTAGTAAAAGATATAAAGATATTTTTAGATAATATCAATATATTTGGAAAAAAACATTGTAGTAGAAAAAGGACTTTTAAAGGGATAGGAAAGTCAAAATTAAACTTTCATAATTCAGGTTACACCATAGAATTTTAAGACAATTCTATTATTCTTGTTCTCTTGGTATCCATTGTTGAAAAGCATATGTACATATCCTTAGCAGCAGCAATGCACTACTAGGAGCTAACTGGTGGTTGCCCGCAACACACATTTGTCTCTTGTCATTTGCTCACCAGATGTGTTCAGCTAGGTCTCAGACTTTAGGGTAGATTTATCATAGAGCGAGCGGACATGATATGATGTAGCGTATCATGTCCACTGCACATTTATAAGTGCCGACAACATACGTTGTCAGCATATTCCTTACACACCTTTGGCTTTAGCGCAGTTGATTAAGCCCAGAGTAGGGTTAGCACCCGAGCAATAACTAATAGTTTTTTGTGCGCTCCATAGAAGTATGGGGAGAGAGAATTAGCACCATCACAAAGTCCTGAAGTTAGCACGCCTGAGTCTTTCACTAATTTTTTATTTTGAACTTGTAATACCAGCTCTAATGTGGTCACAATAATATTTTACTTTGAGCGTCACTTGAAATCTGGTTCATGGTTTTTAATTAGATGAGGGGTACACCATACTACTTTATATGTAATACTGATATTATACTAGTATTATTCTATACTATAGGAAACAGACATGCACTGTGTGAAATATAGCCAGCCAATTATTATTATTAATTATTGTTGTTGTATATTTTACACCAAAAGGAAAAGATATGCTACGTAATTACTATGGTGCTGTAGAGATCCCGGGCCCCATTACATATGTGGTGTTGCCCGCAAAAGCCGGCGACGTCGGTTTTTACGTGATTTTGGTATTACATATACGGCGTAGCATATAAGTTAAGCTCGTATATTTCACCCGTCAGCCGCATTTTTTACTCCCAAAAGCTAACATGGGACCGCGTTGCAAATCGGTATCCAATATTCAGCACAAGTACTTACGTGGCGAAAATTGAGAAATCTTACTCCATTTTTACCTCACCACACAAAGGCAGCCGCAGCAAGCTTTGCGCTGAGTATGGGAGCACCGTAACTCCCAAAACTGCCTTCAAAAATAAACTAACACCTAACGCATGCGCAATATCTATCTACCTGTCAACCGTCAACCCCCACCGCAATAACAAATAAAGTGTATTAACCCCTATATCCGCCATAAAACTCACACCACAACTAAAAATAAAGTATTAACCCCTAAATCCGCCAACTCCAACATCGCAACCTACCTAATAAAACTATTAACCTCTAATCCGCCATTAATCCACAACGCAAACTACCTATTAAAGTATTAACCCCTAAACTGCCAAAGCCCACAATGCAAACTACCTAATAAAGTATTAAACCCTAAACTGCCAAAGCCCACAATGCAAACTACCTATTTAAGTATTAACCCCTAAACCGCCAAAGCCCACAACGCAAATAAATAATTAAATTACTAAGCCCACTAACTTAACACCCCTAACCTAACACCCCCTAAATGAACCCAAATTACCTAAATTACAAAATACTAAAGTTACTATTAAAATAAAAAACCTAACATTACTTTAAAAAAAAAAAAAGTATAAAATTAAAGGGACAGTCTAGTCAAAATTAAAATTCTGGTGTAGACTGTCCCTTTAAGCTACAATTACAGAAAATAAAAAACAAAATTATCAAATTTTAAAAAAATTATACCTAATCCCTATGAAAATGAAAAAGCCCCATCAAAATAAAAACACCCCCTAATCTAATGCTAAACTACCAGTAGCCCTTAAAAGGGCTTTTTGCAGGGCATTGCCCCAAGATAAACAGCTCTTTTACATTCAAAATACACAAAGACAAAGTCCCCCCTAACAGTAAACCCCCCACCTACCAAACCCCCCAAAATAAAAGAACCTAACACTAAAACACCTAAACTACCCATTGCCCTGAAAAGGGCATTTGTTTGGGCATTGCCCTTAAAAGGGCATTTAGCTCTTTTACAAAGTGCCCGTCCTAATCTAAATAAAGAAAATAAATAAATAAAAAATCCTAAGTCTAACCCCCAGGTTGGTACTCACCGTTCCTGAAGTCCGGTGGAGAAGGTCTTGTCCCATGCAGTGAAGTCTTCTTCCAAGCGGCGACCTCTTCTTTCTTCTTGCATGAACAATCCGGCGCAGAGCGTAGGGCGGAGCTGAAGACCGATGACCGCAGAGCTGAAGACCGGCGACCCTGGAACAGAAGACCGGTGACTGCAGAGCCATGGAGCATGGAGGATCCTCTTCGTACGAACGCTGCCGTGTACCGAATAGTGAATTCATATTAGCCAATAGAATGAGAGCTACTGAAATCCTATTGGCTGTTCAAATCAGCCAATAGGATGAGAGCTACTGAAATTATATTGGCTGCTTTGAATAGTCAGTAGAATTTCAGTAGCTCTCATCCTATTGGCTGATTTGAACAGCCAATAGAATTTGAGTAGCTCTCATCATATTGGCTGATTTGCATTTGAAGATTCAAATCCGCCAATAGGAATTCAAGTGATGCCATTTTTAATCGCGTGCCTTGAATTCAATATTCAGTGTACGGCGGCAATCGTACAAAGAGGATCCTCCACGCTCCATGGCTCAGTGGTCGCCGGTCTTCAGTTCCAGGGTCGCCGGTCTTCAGTTCCAGGGCCACCGGTGTTTAGTTCCAGGGTCGCCGGTCTTCAGTTCTGCGGTCATCGGTCTTCAGCTCCGCCCTCCACTCCACGCCGGATTGTTCCTGGAAGAAGAAAGAAGATGTTGCCACTTGGAAGAAGACTTCACCGCATGAGACAGGACCTTCTCCACCGGACTTCAGGAATGGTGAGTACCAACCTGGGTGTTAGACTTAGTTTTTTTTTTTTTAATTTTTGGTTGTTTTTTCTTTGTAAAAGAGCTAAATGCCCTTTTAAGGACAATGCCCAAACAAATGCCCTTTTCAGGGCAATGGGTAGTTTAGGTTTTTTAGTGTTAGGTTCTTTTATTTTGGGGGGTTTGATTAGTGGGGGGGTTTACTGTTAGGGGGGAATTTGTGTATTTTGAATGTAAAAGTGCTGTTTATCTTGGGGCAATGCCCTGCAAAAAGCCCTTTTAAGGGCTACTGGTAGTTTATTCTTAGATTAGGGGGTGTTTTTATTTTGGGGGGCTTTTTTATTTTCATAGGGATTAGGTATAATTTTTTAAAATTTGATAATTTTGTTTTTTATTTTCTGTAATCTAATATTTTTTTTAATAAATGGAAAGAATCCACAGCTGCATTCATTACTTTTGGGAAATAAGAACCTGGCCACCAGGAGGAGGCAAAGACACCCCAGCCAAAAGCTTAAATACTCCTGCCCCAGTCATTCTTTTCCTTTCGTCTCAGGAGGTTGGCAGAGAAGTGTCAGAAGTTTGTTTTCGTCTCTTATGGAGGGTAGTACTCTTCGACATGGGACGGAAGTTTTGAGTAATCCTGTCAGTCTCCCAGTGAGGGCTTTAATGAAAGTTAGAGTCCGGAGATGCAGGAAGAGTCTTTCTGCGAAACCATCCCGACTCATTTTAATTGCTCCACAAGTAATCAGCGTTGTCGAACTTCGCTTTGCTGCCTGCTTCCTTCTATCAAGACCATGGTGGAGGCGAGGTAAGATCATTTCATTTTACTTCTTCATGATTGTACTGTAACTCATTTGTTCCTGTGAACTCACATGAAAAATACAGGGTCTCAGTGGGACTCCTTTAGTATCTTGGAATCAAGGGTTAATATCTCCTGAGGGGGATTATTGAACAGGGTTTTTTTTAATCATGTTTGTTATGCAATTCAATCTGCTTATGTGTAGTGCTAACTGGGCTCATGGCTTTTTGGAACATAACGGCCTTTTGAAGTGATGCGACCTTATGGTTGGGCGCGCTTTTTTTGGACTGTATGGTTCACCTTGTGAACGGGCATGTTTATGTTCTGGTTTCCAATTTCCACATTCCTGACTGTGTGGTGATGGAGAATTCTAGTCCGCTGGAGTCTGGTTCATAGGAGGTGGTGAGTGCCCCAGCCATTGTGGGTGTCAGGTGCCATTTAAATTGTTTTATATACTGTATAGTTCATTTTTTGGTATCCTTTATCCAGTTATGGAGGATGCTGATGTTGAGATTGTTCAACTTTCTGATTCAGATTCTTCATCCTGTGACGAATGTGAATTGGCCCCATTGACTCAGGTCAGTCAGTTATATTCTTTTGGCCTTCCTAGAGCGCCTTGTTCGTTGTGCTTGGGGATTCAAAGGACTGCTGAGCCATCCGCCTCGTGGGGCCCTTTCCTCCGGGAGGCGAGTTCCCTACCACTCCCTACTACTTCTACACATGCGGGTCCCCCAGGTTATATGTTTTCCTCCTTGGAGGGTGGATTGTTACCTCCGGAGGTTGTGGCACATTTTCGCTTTTACATACTTTTGGCGCTTGCTCTATCTCGGTTATGGGACTCATCAGTCTCCTCCTTCGAATGGCTCACTTCGTTAGACATGGGGGGATGAAGTAATCTCCTTTAAGTCTAGTTATCAAGATCCTTCCCAGTTTTGTTGGAAGAACAGGGTATCTGTTAGGCTGGTCCTGCGGATCTTTCTGTTCTTCTTGGGCGTTAACCCTCGGGTTGCCTGTTATTTTATTTTATCCGGTCAGGATAAATTTTATTTTCTTATTCATACTATGTTTCCTGCAGGAACTTAAAATCTCTGAAATCGATACTCACTGTTTACTTATATGGAAGTTGTTTGGGACACGTTAGTCCCATGTTTGTCTGCTTTTTCTTCCTCCCTCTCTGAGGGCGGATTTAGCCAGCTTGGCAGTTATGACCCTGGTTGCAGGCTGGTCCTGCTTGGGTTTAGATCTTCTGTCTTGTGGCTTATTCAGACACGTGGTGCCTATTATACCTTGCTGGTCAGGTTGGGGTGTTGAGTGCTCTTAACATTATTTATGTTCTTGTTATTTGTTTTACAAGTTTCAGCAAAGCATTCTCAAGAGGACTTGCGGGTCCATGTGGCTCTCGGGATTGTTTCAACCCTAAATAGCCGTTTCTCTGGTAACTGGGTGAGGGACTTTTGCTGTGTCACTCTCTGTTGTTTTCTTATACCCTTGGAACTTAGAGTATTCCATCCCACGTGAGGGTTTAGCGCCTCTTTACGCTGGTCGGGGCAGTGTTGCTTTAGGAAATTGTCCTTTTTGGACTTGTTCCTTTAGTGGTTCTCTTCATTGAGACCTCTTGGATTGTCCGTTTCTCCTTGTGGATGGGTCGCTTTTGGGGGACTTGGATTCCCTTCGGGAGTTGGTTGTTCCTTTTTCAGGACATTAGACAGTGAGGTCCTTTTGGGCTCCGGTTAGGGGTCCTTTACAGGTGTTGGGAATGCTCTGCATCTCGTTCTTGGGATAGAAGAGGTCCTAGTGGTTTGCCATTCAGGTGGCATCCAAACCCATGTTTTACTGTCCTCTAACTTCGAATCTCAAGTGATGTGGAGGCTGGATGTTGCTCATTCGGGTGACTTGTCCTCACTGTTCCCCTTGTGTCTGGAGCTTGTGGCTAGCTAGACAGCTAGCTCAGCTTACTAATGCTCTGTGGCTACTCTGTACTGTAGCAAACTGAGGGTTGCTAGTTTGATCCCTGGCAAGGTCTACTCAGCCTTTCCTCCTTTTGAGGTTGCTAAAATGAGCAGCGCCTTGTGTCCCTTAAGGGGGATTAGTCGCACTTTCAAGCACAGTCATGTTAAGGTGGCTTGGACACCTGTTAGGTCTGGTGTTCTTTTATGGCCCTGGCTCTTTGGAGTGTTGGGCTCCTGCAAGGGGTGGCCTCTTCCCTTTGGCTTGGGACTTGTTATCTGGGTTATTCTGGATTTTTTCCCTGGGTGGTCTTTTTTTTATATATCAGACGAGGGATTTATGTTCCTGGAAGATTGTGTAATCTAAACATTTGTGGGGCCTGGGCTTCTTGTCCTGATCTTCCGGTTGTCGAGGGTTTGCCTCTGCATTTTATGTGGATCCCGCTGTGGGATGTTACCAGACATTATGATCCTAGGACTGGCCGGGGGGTTGCAGTTTCCAGGGTACTTGGGCTTAGCACTTGTTCTGGCTGTTCTGTTCTACAACTTGGCCAGATTTACTGAGAGCCGGGACTCCTTGGGGCTTGTGCCAGATGATACGGTTCCCTTGGGACAGCCAACTGATGTTACCTGATGGTGGGCTTTCCTGCTTAGCAAACAGAGGGTTTGCGGTTGCTCAGCTGTCATTTTTGCACCTGGTATGTGTGCTAGCATGATGGTGTTTTGAGGGGTTCTTCCGTGTTCATCAGTGACGTGGCCTTGTGTCCTCTTCCTACAACTTCCTGTCTTTTGGGCAAGTGTTTCTCGACGCTCTCCTCTTCAGTGGGCTCTTTGTCCTCCTTACGGAGGTGTGGTTCCCTTTTTAGGGGCCCCGCATGTGATGGGAAGGTTAGAACAGATGTTTATCTCGTTCGGGGATTGGTCTGCTCTTTGAGTTGTTCCTGTCAATCTGGGGAGCTGCTGTCTCTGCATTGAGACTTAGTCGGGTGGCTTTGCTAGATCTCCTTAGGTCTAATGCCTGCTCGATTGTCTTTAGGTTGAAGTGGCTGTGTCCATTTTTCTGCCCCTTTGGGGGCTGGTCTTGGGGTTCTTTTCAGTTCCCTTGCTTTCAGATTTGCTTGTTGCTTGGGCTGGTCTGGGCTAGGTGTAGGATCTGAGATCTGTTGTTTTTTCTCAGGTCTTGGGGGTGACAGTGGACCTTCTTTTTTAGAAGTTATGTGCCTCTCCCCCTTTTGAGATCTGTGAGTAGGCTTGGCGGCCTGGATTGCCTGGAGAGTGTCCTCTGTCATGGAGGTTGGGCAATCTATGTCTTGGAGGTTGGGCAGTCTGCTATTTTGTGCAGCAGCTTCTTCCTTACGGATAGTGTTTTCTCCTTGTCTTCCTACGTATGGCAGCATGTTACTAGACTCAGGTGTTTATTCTCTGAGTTTGCTACTTGTTATCTCTGTGTGCTCAGTCTCTGGAGTTCTGACGTTTTGAGGACTTTGTCTTCAGCTGTCCTTTTCGGTGCTGTTGCATGATGTTTGGGAGATGTTTCTTCTCCTTGATGATGCCCGGTTGCTCCTTGTGGGCTGGGTGTCGTCTCCTCTTGTTCTCCGGATCCTTTTGGGTCTTTGTGGACTTGGCCTTCTTTTGAAGGGGTTTTTTCCTTTATTGGATCTTGCTGTACCTTTTGGGTATCCCTTTGACTCACCCTTGTCCTCTTCCTTTTGGGGATTTTGGTACTGTACTAGTAAGGGTTGTGTGGAAACCAACTGCTGGGCAACAGTTCTCCTGGAGGAGTGTTGGTTCAGTGAGTCTGCTTTGCGGTCTCTAATTAGGCTTTTGGACTATCTGCAGGTCAGTGTCATTGTGGCCTTTTCCTTCTAGTTTTTTTGCCCGGCTCCGATGAAGCGGGGTTTGGTTAGGTTGTGATTTTTCAGGCCTGGTGCCCTCAGAATGGGCCGACTATTGTACCCTCCAGTTTTTGCATTCGGTGTCCTCTATAGCTTGGATATTGTTTTCCCAAAAGTAATGAATGCAGCTGTGGACTCTTTCCATTTATGAAGAAAAACTTAAATTATGCTTACCTAATAATTTCTTCAGAACTTTTCTTCAGATGGAAAGAGTCCACAGCTCCCCACCCATATTTTTTTCTGTGGGGTGTCTCTTATTTTTTATTCCTCTGGCACCTTTCACCCTGGTATTTCTTCTACTGTTCCTTGTTCCTCGGCAGAATGACTGGGGGATGAGGGAAGTGGGAGGAGTATTAAAGCCTTTGGCTGGGGTGTCTTTGCCTCCTCCTGGTGGCCAGGTTCTTATTTCCCAAAAGTAATGAATGCAGCTGTGGACTCTTTCCATCTGAAGAAAAGAAAATTATCAGATAAGTATAATATAAGTTTTTTATTTTCTGTAATTGTAGCTTAAAGGGACAGTCTACAGCAGAATTTTAATTTTAAATAGACTGTCCTTTTAATTTATAGTTAGTTTTATTTTATTTTTAAAGTAAAGATAGTTTTTTTTTATTTTAATAGTTAGTAACTTTAGTATTTTTTAATTTAGGTAATTTGTAATTTGGGTTTTAGGGGGTGGGTTAGGTTAGAGGGTGTTAGGTTAGGGGGCTTAGTAATTTAATTATTTATTTGCGTTGTGGGCTTTGGCGATTTAGGGGTTACTACTTTAATAGGTTTATTGCATTGTGGGCTTTGGTAATTTAGGGGTTAATACTTTAATAGGTAGCTTGCATTGTGGGTTAATAGCAGATTAGGGGTTAATAGTTTAATTAGGTAATTTGCGATGTTGGGGTTGGCGGATATAGGGATTAATACTTTAATAGGTTTATTGCGGTGTGGGTTTCATGGCGGATATAGGGTTAATAGTTTAGGTAAATTGCGTTGTGGGGGGGTTGTCGGTTTTGGGGTTAATACTTCTATTAGTTTGATGGCGGATATAGGGGTTTTACGTGTCAGGCTTATTTTTGGGATGCGTGTTAGACTTTTATGGGAGATGTAATATATTTTTTTTATTTTTCTTAGGCGCCGGCAGGTTCTAAAGTGCCGTACGTCACTAGCGACTCTAGAAATTTGAATTTATGCTCATTTCTGGACATCGCTAATTTAGCCGACTTACAGCACTTTAGAAACTGCTTTTTATTTTCTGTTATTGTAGCTTAAAGGGACAGTCTACAGCAGAATTTTAATTTTAAATAGACTGTCCTTTTAATTTATAGTTAGTTTTATTTTATTTTTAAAGTAAAGTTATTTTTTTTTTATTTTAATAGTTAGTAACTTTAGTATTTTGTAATTTAGGTAATTTGTCATTTGGGTTTTAGGGGGTGTTAGGTTAGAGGGCTTAGTAATTAGAGGGTGTTAGGTTAAAGGGTGTTAGGTTAGGGGGCTTAGTAATTTAATTATTTATTTGCGTTGTGGGCTTTGGCGGTTTAGGGGTTACTACTTTAATAGGTTTATTGCATTGTGGGCTTTGGTAGTTTAGGGGTTAATACTTTAATAGGTAGCTTGCATTGTGGGTTAATAGCAGATTAGGGGTTAATAGTTTAATTAGGTAATTTGCGATGTTGGGGTTGGCGGATATAGGGATTAATACTTTAATAGGTTTATTGCGGTGTGGGTTTCATGGCGGATATAGGGTTAATAGTTTAGGTAAATTGCGTTGTGGGGGGGTTGTCGGTTTTGGGGTTAATACTTTTATTAGTTTGATGGCGGATATAGGGGTTTTACAGGTCAGGCTTATTTTTGGGATGCGTGTTAGACTTTTATGGGAGATGTAATATTTTTTTTTATTTTTCTTAGGCGCCGGCAGGTTCTAAAGTGCCGTACGTCACTAGCGACTCTAGAAATTTGAATTTATGCTCATTTCTGGACATCGCTAATTTAGCCGACTTACAGCACTTTAGAAACTGCTGGCTGGGTTTATTGGATACCCCAATGTGAGATTGCGCTGAAGCCTGCAACGTATATGTAAACTTCCAGGTACCCATAGTGCAATTACAAAAAATATTGTTTCTATTAGATTAGGGGTACTAGTAATATTTATATAATTCCAATTATCCTAGCTTTATGAAGGAAATAATCTAGATTTTATTTAAGAGACAGAGACAAATATTTTGCTTAACCTTTTGTTTTTACTGCTGCACAGCACTTAAAAGCAATACAATATTAACAGAAAAACATATTAAAACAAGAACAAAGACAATAGACCAATGAAAGAAAGCATTGAGTGGTCAGAAAAAAAAGTGGCCAATGAGAGTAGTCCAAATATCCATAAAGAGTCCAATAAGTCTGTAATCCTCCTCTTTGCTCTTTGATGCGAAACACAGATAAAAAGTTCTAATCAAAGAAGACTTGAAATCCAACGATGAACAAAACGAATATCAGAAGAATGAAAACTTGAGAACAGAAGCAAACTTCCTGCTTTTAAAGTTGAGTTGAGAAGACAGGTCCAAATTCTTAAGATGATAATCAGGAACTGAAAGAGGTTGTTGAATTAAACTGAGTCGAGATTGCAGCATCTTAGAATTCTGGATTGGGGAGAATGAAAGCTGAAAATATATAAACAGTATGTTATAATAAATGCAAATACATACATTCCAATCAGTCATCTCAGTCTCTTTAATAAAATCTAGATTATTTCTTCACAAAGCTAATCTGAATTTTATTACGACAGAGACTTCATATTTTGATAGGTTAAAGTAAAATTGATCATGATATCAAGAGGGTAGGCATGTGATGAATAGGTTTAAAATAAAATTGACGAAAAATAGAATCAGAAGACCAATCTGCTGCATTCAAGATCTCTTGAAGAGAACAGGAGTTAGAAAAAGCTTTTGAAGCTGCAGCACCTCTGAAGGAGTGAGTAGCGAAAAAATCATCCATACCTGCTTGAATCATGACCCACTTAACCCACCTAGCGAAGGTAGTAGAAGAAATTGGAAGATGAGGATGAGCAAAGGAAATTAGAAGTTGAGAAGGAGTAGAATTTCTAAAAGAAACAGTTCTACTTTCATACGCTTTGAGACACAATACAACACATACATGAGGATAATTAGAAAAATAAGGATAGAAGAAAGTAGAAGAAGAAGACTTAGTTCTTCTGGACAAAGGAAAAAAATGACACCTTGAGGAGAAAACATTTTATTGTTATAGTCAATAGCTTTTACGTCAGAAACTCTTTTGCAAGAAAGTAAACATGAAAGAGTGGCTAATTTAGCTGAGAACTGTTTAAGGGAAAGATTTTTCAGGTTATTTGTGGAAAAGGGAAAAAAAATAATTAATGTGGCGATTGAGAGGGCGCTAAAAAGCTGGGTATACTTAACACACCTAATTATTAAGATTATATCAAAACAAAGAATAAATCAAATACGGTAAATTTTAAAAATCTTTACTAGTGGGAATAATCCCTACTTATGCAATACATAAATTTAAAAAACAATACGTGAGAACATTTGCAGACACATAAAATAAGTATTGGATACGATATATTTAACTATTTCTTGGAATACCACCCTGATATAAAAAATATTTATAATAAGCGCTTTTAAAAAATAGAATTGATCAATTTCTATGTCCTTAAAATCAATTAATTTGTTCCTGAATATAATGGACAGTCTCTATGGTCCTTATATATTTGCAACAGATGAAATCCCTTTTGGTTGTATGGTATATAACATACAAGACTTATCTCTGTGATTAGAATAAACGTGCTGGGTAAAAACGATAAAATGTTCCTTAATTAGGATACTTTGTATCTTTGCTGGTTATATATGTAACTTTAACTCACAGAAAGTTGCAGCGACTGTGTCCAAATGTCGCTGTAATGTATCTCAGAGTCTGTGGTCTTTAGTCAAAACACGATCCTTGCGTGTGAGCCGCTTAGTGTGCTGCAGCTTCTATTCCTTGGTACAGGATTCACCACTCCCTCCGTGGGGAGGTGACCGGCAAAGGTACGTCGCTCCTTGTGTGTGAGTACCTGACAAGCTGTTATCTTTTGCTTCCAATGTTCCCAGCTCCCTGCTTTTGACAAACCGTCTGGATCTTTGTAAGTGCGATCACTGAGGTGAAAAAGGCACCCGCTCTTAGCGTTAATACGCGCGGGCAAATACTAGGTACCTAGTGGGTTTGGTTCTGGTAACAGGCAACTTCAACTTCTGTTACCAGAAGTTGCCTGTTACCAGAACCAAACCCACTAGGTACCTAGTATTTGCCCGCGCGTATTAACGCTAAGAGCGGGTGCCTTTTTCACCTCAGTGATCGCACTTACAAAGATCCAGACGGTTTGTCAAAAGCAGGGAGCTGGGAACATTGGAAGCAAAAGATAACAGCTTGTCAGGTACTCACACACAAGGAGCGACGTACCTTTGCCGGTCACCTCCCCACGGAGGGAGTGGTGAATCCTGTACCAAGGAATAGAAGCTGCAGCACACTAAGCGGCTCACACGCAAGGATCGTGTTTTGACTAAAGACCACAGACTCTGAGATACATTACAGCGACATTTGGACACAGTCGCTGCAACTTTCTGTGAGTTAAAGTTACATATATAACTAGCAAAGATACAAAGTATCCTAATTAAGGAACATTTTATCGTTTTTACCCAGCACGTTTATTCTAATCACAGAGATAAGTCTTGTATGTTATATACCATACAACCAAAAGGGATTTCATCTGTTGCAAATATATAAGGACCATAGAGACTGTCCATTATATTCAGGAACAAATTAATTGATTTTAAGGACATAGAAATTGATCAATTCTATTTTTTAAAAGCGCTTATTATAAATATTTTTTATATCAGGGTGGTATTCCAAGAAATAGTTAAATATATCGTATCCAATACTTATTTTATGTGTCTGCAAATGTTCTCACGTATTGTTTTTTAAATTTATGTATTGCATAAGTAGGGATTATTCCCACTAGTAAAGATTTTTAAAATTTACCGTATTTGATTTATTCTTTGTTTTGATATAATCTTAATAATTAGGTGTGTTAAGTATACCCAGCTTTTTAGCGCCCTCTCAATCTCCACATTGTTTGTTCCATTTCTATCTTGAGGAGATAGTGGAGAGTGGCTTAGGTATCCTTTTTAGATTTTAAGCGCTGATAACTCCTGTGCTATCCTGAAAAAAAATAATTAACATCTCAAAAATGTGAATATTTAGAAGATGGGGGGGGCGTTTAAGTTTAATAGATTTCGTGAGACGACAAACAGACAAATGTTGACCAATAGGGGAGTTATTAAACTGTTCATGCCCAGCAGAAATCGCTGATCTGGCCACATTGATTGATCTGTATGCTAAACCAGCTTTAAATAATGAAGTGAGAAAATGCAACACTTCATTTATAGAAGCTAAAAAGGGATCCAAATATCATTGATCGGACCAGCCAGACCATTTTCTCCATGAAGAGAGGTAACATTTTTTAGTTCCTGGGGACCAAGAGTCTTGTAAGACGTTTTTTGCTTCAGAAGAAAGTCCCTTGATTGACCAGGAACCCCGGAAATTGTCCATGCAATGAGATTGAGAGAACCTATTCTGACAAGATCGTAATAATTTCCTATGGGATTTGATGGATGTCTATTTGATGAGTAAGCAGAAGAGGTAGAAGGCAGGACATCTCTAGAAGAGATGGGTACCAAGGTTGAGAGGTCCACCAGGGGGTTATCAGAACTAGGGAAATCTGATCTCTCCTGCTCTTGGAAATTGTCTGAGTGATCATGAAGAATGGGGGAAAAGCATATGCTCCCTGAATCGGCCAATTCTGAAGAAAAGCATCTGTCGCCAGAGGTTCTGGAGCTGATCTCCAACTGTAAAAGGGTTTCCCTTGAAAGTTGAGATGAGATGCAAAAACATCTAGACACAGGGGCCTCTCAATGTTGAAATCATGTGGAAAAGAAGAGGATTGAGTTTCCAATCACTTGAATCCAGCAGATACCTGGAACCCCAATCCGCTGCTATGTTTGAAAGCTCTGAATATATTCCGCTGGATGAAATCTATGGCTAGGTTCGAGAGGGATTTGGAATTGGTTCCTCCTAATTTGTTGATGTAACGGACTGCTGATATATTTTCCATTCTGAGATTAATTGTCATGAGGTTCTTGAACTTGGAGAAACTCTTCACAGCAAAGGATCCTGCCAAATGTTCAAAATTGTTGATGTGTAAATGTTGTTCCATAGTTGACCATTTGCCTCCTGTGATAATTGAGCAGCATCTGGCTCCCCAACCTGTCTTGCTGGCATCGGATTCTATAATTAAATCTGGAGAATTGCCAAATATTGCTTTCCCATTCCAAGCAGAAATGTTGGAAAGCCACCACTATAACTCTTGTCTGGCTTCTGAAGATAAAGAGATTTTGTGAGAGTATGAGAATCCTCTGCGAAGATAAGATATTTTCAGACGCTGAAGGGCTCTGTAATGAAGAGGGGCAGGATAGATAGCCTGAATGGAAGAAGAGAGTTAACCTATAATTCTGGCTAACAGTCTGATGGGGGAGCTCTTCTTCTTCAAAAGAGACAAAATGTATTTCTTGATATTTGATATTTTTTTTCTAATGGAAGGTTTAGAATGGAAAGATTGGTGTCTGTAGAAAACCCTAGCAAAGTTATATTTTGAGATGGGGAAAGGACCGATTTGTTGAAATTGATTAGAAAACCTAAATTTTGAAGAAGGTTGATAGTGACATTTAAATGATGAAGAAGAGTGGTAAAGTCCTGATGCATAAGAAGGATGTCGTCCAAATAAATAATTAAATGAATCCCTCTTAAGCATAGCCATGCTACTACTGGCTTTCAAATTTTTGTAAACGCCCATGGAGCGGAAGATAGGCCAAAGAAGAGACAAGTAAACTGCCAAATTGAGTCTTTCCAGAGGAAACAAAGAAAATTCCTGAAATGATGATGTACAGGGACAGTCAAGTAAGTGTCTGTCAAATCTAGTCTTACCATCCAATCCCTGTTCATCAGGCAATGCCTGAGAAGGTGAATACCCTCCATTTTGAAATGATTGTATTCTAAAAATTGGTTTAGATTTCTTAAATTTATAATTGGGGGAAAAGTTCCTTTTTTTTTCTTTACAAAGAACATGTTGCTTATGAAAGATTTTCCTATTGATGGAGCAAATTCTATTGCAAACTTTTGTGCTAGGTTGGATAGCACTTTGTCTAAAAGGTTGGAATCTTGTAAAGAAAATATGATTGGTTCAGGACATTTGTGTTGGGAAGGGGGGTAAATTAAATTTAGATGGAAACCTGAAATAGTCTGAAGAAGGATCTAAAGTAATTTTCAAGGATCTAAAGTAATTTTCTCCCAGTTGTGAATGAAGTGTTTTAATCTTCCTCCCACTAAATGTGGGAAAGAATTGGTAAAGGGAAGAGATAGATTTACCTTGAAAGGTCTTCTTTGTGCTCTGGAGCGAAAACCTCTGAAGTTTTATTTCCGAGATCTTGATGGAAAGAAGTTTGTGAGTGATGTGGAAGGAGGGGGGTTGTTTTGAAATTGAGACCTTGGGTCCAATGTGCGACCGGGAAAGCGGCCTCTACCTTTCCCGGCCCTGTCAAAAAAATTTGGGGGGAGGATAGAAAATCTTTTTAGTGTTGACATTAATTTTGTTAAGGGAAGTAAAAGAATTCACATACAGGTGAAACTCGAAAAATTAGAATATCGTGCAAAAGTTCATTTATTTCACTAATGCAACTTAAAAGGTGAAACTAATATATGAGATAGACTCATTACATTCAAAGCAAGATAGTTCAAGCCGTGATTTGTCATAATTGTGATGATTATGGCTAATAGCTCATGAAAACCCCAAATCCACAATCTCAGAAAATTAGAATATTGTGAAAAGGTGCAATATTCTAGGCACAAAGTGTCCCACTCTAATCAGCTTATTAAGCCATAACACCTGCAAAGGGTTCCTGAGCCTTTAAATGGTCTCTCAGTCTGGTTCAGTAGGAATCACAATCATGGGAAAGACTGCTGACCTGACAGTCGTGCAGAAAACCATAATTGACACCCTCCATAAGGAGGGAAAGCCTCAAAGGGTAATTGCAAAAGAAGTTAGATGTTCCCAAAGTGCTGTATCAAAGCACATTAATAGAAAGTTATGTGGAAGGGAAAATTGTGGAAGAAAATGTGCACAAGCAGCAGGGATGACCGCAGCCTGGAGAGGATTGTCAGGAAAAGGCCATTCAAAAGTGTTGGGGACTTTCACAAGAGCCACCACACACAGATGGATCCTGGACATGGGCTTCAAATGTCGTATTCCTCTTGTCAAGCCACTCCTGAACAACAAACAATGTCAGAAGCGTCTTACCTGGGCTAAAGAAAAACAGACCTGGTCTGATGCTCAGTAGTCCAAAGTCCTCTTTTCTGATGAGAGCAAATATTGCATCTCATTTGGAAACCAAGGACCCAGAGTATGGAGGAAGAATGGAGAGACACACACTGCAAGATACTTGAAGTCCAGTGTGAAGTTTTCACAGTCTGTGTTGATTTGGGGAGCCATGTCACCTGCTGGTGTTGGTCCACTGTGCTTCATTAAGTCCAGGGTCACTGCAGTTGTCTACCAGGAGATTTTGGAGCACATGCTTCCTTCCGCAGATGAGCTCTTTGGGGATGCTGACTTCATTTTCCAGCAGGACTTGGCACCTGCCCACACTGCCAAAAGCACCAAAACCTGGTTCAATGACCGTGGGATTACTGTGCTTGATTGGCCAGCAAACTCGCCTGACTTGAACCCCATAGAGAATCTATGGGGCATTGCCAAGAGAAAGATGAGAGACATGAGACCAAACAATGCAGAAGCATCCTGGTCTTCCATAACACCTCAGCAGTGCCACAGGCTGATAGCTTCCATGCCACGCCACATTGAGGCAGTAATTGCTGCAAAAGGGGCCCAAACCAAGTACTAAGTACATACAGTATGCATGCTTATACTTTTCAGAGGTCCGATATTGTTCTACAGGTATGTACAATCCTTGTTTTATTGATTGCATGTAATATTCTAATTTTCTGAGATTGTGGATTTGGGGTTTTCATGAGCAGTAAGCCATAATCATCACAATTATGACAAAACATGGCTTGAACTATCTTGCTTTGCTTGTAATGAGTCTATCTCATATATTAGTTTCACCTTTTAAGATGCATTAGTGAAATAAATTAACTTTTGCACGATATTCTAATTTTTTGAGTTTCACCTGTACAGCTAGATTACGAGTTTTGCGTTATGAGTGAAAAAGCATTGTTATGCATCATAACAATGCTTTTTCCCTAACGCCGCTATTACATGTCTTGTCAGAATAGCTGCACTGCACACCTTTTTGGCCGTCACGCAACATCAGTACCGTACTTTAAGAAAAGTCCTTATTCAATGGGACTTCCATAGCACCGGTATTACAAGTTTTGCTGTGAGTCCAAAAGGTGAACGGTACAGCCTAAAATGACAAGATCTGTACCGCCATCTAAAGTCAGTAGTTATGAGTTTTACGTTGCAAATCTGTAGCATAAAACTCATAACTAAAGTGTCACAAAGTACACTAACACCCATAAACTACTTATTAACCCCTAAACCGAGGCCCTCCCACATCACAAACACTAAAATAAAATTATTAACCCCTAATCTGCCACTCCGGACATCTCCACCACTTCAAACATTTATTAACCCATATTCCGTCACTTTCTGACATCGTCGCCACTATAATAAAATTATTAACCCCTAAACCGCCACCCTCCCGCATCGCAAACACTATTTAAAGTTTATTAACCCCTAATCTGCCGTCTGCCCACACCGCCGCTATAATAAACCTATTAACCCCTAAACCTAAACCTAACGTAACCCTAACACCCCCTAACTTAAAGGGACATTATACACTCATTTTTTCTTTGCATAAATGTTTGGTAGATAATCTATTTATATAGCCCATAAAGTTTTTTTTTAAAATTAATGTATAGTTTTGCTTATTTTTAAATAACATTGCTCTGATTTTCAGACTCCTAACCAAGCCCCAAAGTTTTATGTGAATACGCTCGACTACCTACTCCAGCTTGCTCCTGTTTGTGTAAAGGGTCTTTTCACATGCAAAAGAAGGGGGAGGGGGGGGGAGTGTTTTATTTGCCACTTGCAGTGGGCTTTCCAGCTACCTTTTCAACAGAGCCAAACTGACAGCTTCTAAGTAAGTTTTTAAACAGTTTTATACTGCATTTTTATATCAGTATCTGTGCATATTATTCTTTATAGTAGTGTCTATTACATGCAGTTATATGAAAATGAGTGTATACTGTCCCTTTAAATATAATTAAAATAAATCTAAATAAAACTTACAATTTTTACCTAAATAATTCCTATTTAAAACTAAATACTTACCTGTAAAATAAAACCTAAGCTAGCTACAAAATAACTAATAGTTATATTGTAGCTATTTTAGGTTTTATTTTTATTTCACAGGTAAGTTTGTATTTATTTTATCTAGGTAGACTAGTTAGTTAATAGTTATTAACTATTTACTAGCTACCTAGTTAAAATAAATACAAAGTTACCTGTAAAATAAATCCTAACCTGCCTTACACTAAAACCTAACATTACAATAAAAATAAAATAAATTAAATTAATCAAGTACAATCATCTAAATTACAAAAAAAATAAACACTAAATTACACAAAATAAAAAACGAAGTTATCAAAAATAAAAAGGAATTGCTCCTAATCTAATAGCCCTATCAAAATAAAAAAGCCCCCCCCCCAAAAAAAAAAAAAAAACCCTAGCCTACACTAAACTGCCAATGGCCCTTAAAATGGCCTTCTGTGGGGCAATGCCTCAAAAAAATCAGCTCTTTTACCTGTAAAAGAAAATACAAACACCCCCAACAGTAAAGCCCACCACCCACACAACCAAACCCCCAAATAAAAAACTATCTAAATAAACCTAAGCTAACCATTGCCCTGAAAAGGGCATTTGGATGGGCATTGCCCTTAAAAGGGCATTTAGCTCTTTTACATTGCCCAAACCCTAAGCTAAAAATAAAACCCACCCAATAAACCCTTAAAAAAACCTAACACTAAACCCCGACGATCTACTTACAGTTTTCGAAGACCGGACATCCATCCTCATCCAAGCGGCAGAAGTCCTCATCGAAGCCAGCAGAAGTCTTCATCCAAGTGGGCCGAAGTCCTCATCGAAGCCGGCAGAAGTCTTCATCCAGACGGCATCTTCTATCTTCATCCAGACGGCATCTTCAATCTTCATCCATCCGGTGCGGAGCGGTTTTATCTTCAAGACATCTGGCGCGAAGCATCCTCTTCTTCCGATGTTCCACATAGAGTGAAGTTTCCCTTTAAAGTACGTCATCCAAAATGGCGTCCCTTACATTCCGATTGGCTGATAGAATTCTATCAGCCAATAGGAATTAAAGGGTAAAAAATCCTATTGGCTGTTGCAATCAGCCAATAGGATTGAGCTTTCACCCTATAGGCTGATCCAATCAGTTAATAGGATTGAGCTCACATTCTATTGGCTGATTGGATGTCTTGAAGATGGACCCACTCCAGGCCGGATGGATGAAGATAGAAGATGCCGTCTGGATGAAGACTTCTGCCCGCTTGGATGAAGACTTCTGCCGGCTTTGATGAGGACTTCTGCCCGCTTGGATGAAGACTTCTGCCGGATTCGATGAGGACTTCTGCCCGCTTGGATGAAGACTTCTGCCGCCTGGATGAGGATGGATGTCCGGTCTTCAAGAACTGTAAGTGGATCGTCGGGGGTTAGTGTTTTTTTAAGGGTTTATTTAGTGAGTTTTATTTTTAGCTTAGGGTTTGGGCAATGTAAAAGAGCTAAATGCCCTTTTAAGGGCAATGCCCATCCAAATGCCCTTTTCAGGGCAGTGGTTAGCTTAGGTTTATTTAGATAGGTTTTTATTTGTTTTTTTATTTAGATTGTGTGGGTGGTGGGTTTTACTGTCGGGGGGTTGTTTGTATTTTTTTTACAGGTAAAAGAGCTAATTTATTTGGGGCAATGCCCAGCAAAAGGCCCTTTTAAGGGCCATTGGCAGTTTAGTGTAGGCTAGTTTTTTTTTTATTTTGGGGGGCTTTTTTATTTTGATTAGGAGTAATTCGTTTTTATTTTTGATCATTTCATTTTTTTATTTTGTGTAATTTAGTGGGGGGGTTTTATTTAGATAATTGTATTTTATTAATTTTATTTTATTGTAATGTTAGATTTTAGTGTAAGGCAGGTTAGGTTTTATTTTACAGGTAAGTTTGTATTTATTTTAGCTAGGTAGTTATTAAAAAGTTAATAACTATTTACTAAGTAGTCTACCTAGTTAAAATAAATAAAAACTTACTTGTGAAATAAAAATAAAACCTAAAATAGATACAATCTTCATCCATCCGGCGCGGAGCGGGTTTATCTTCAAGACATCTGGCGTGGAGCATCCTCTTCTTCCGATGGTCCATATAGAGTGAAATTTCCCTTTAAAGTACGTCATCCTAGATGGCGTCCCTTACATTCCGATTGGCTGATAGAATTCTATCAGCCAATAGGAATTAAGGGTAAAAAATCCTATTGGCCTTCAGCTCTCCTCCTTGGTTCTTCTTCCCCCTTTTTTTTTTTTTTTTCTTTCTTTTTCTCCTCCCCTTCACCCCTTTTCCCACCTCCTCTTCCTCTTCCCCCCCCCAGCACACGTCCTTTCTATTCCAAACCCTTGCACTTGAGACACAGCTTGCTCAACAAACATGGTGAATCAGCGGTCTAAAGCTAGACCGCACCCGATAGAACTCCTAACCATTAATGCAAAGGGAATCAATAGCCCTTCTAAGCGCTCCATCATGCTAAAAGATATGCAAAGGCTGGGAGGCAACATAATCTTTGTGCAGGAGACGCACTTCACACTAGGTCACGAACCTAAATGGTATAGCCGATCCTATCCAATTGCCTATTTTGCATCTGGACCAGGTAAAAAGAACGGGGTGGGAATCCTTTTTAGCGCAGACACACCTTTTATCCCAAAAATACTTAGACCCTGAGGGTAGATGCTTGATCCTCACGGGTTCCCTGCACGGCAGGCCTCTTACTCTGGCCAATGTATACTGCCCCAACTCGGCTCAGCACCTCTTTCTCCAGAGAGTCACTCGGAAACTTTTAGAAATGCAGACTGGAGTCCTGTTCCTGGGGGGGGATCTTAATGCCCCCCTTAGCCCCATCCTTGACACCTCCAGTGGCCTTTCTAGCACTCCGCATAAAACACTTAAGCATATGACTGCCTCACTGTCAGAGCTTGCAATTCACGACATTTGGCGCACGCATCACCCAGCCGATCGTAACTACACATTTTACTCTTACCCGCATCGTAAGTATTCCAGAATTGACTACTTATTTACAGATACTGTGGGCCTAATTATCACTAAGGCCAGTAAAATTCACGCGATCACCTGGTCCGATCATGCACCGGTGAGCTGCTCTATTCAATGGCCAAGTGTGCCTATTACACCTTTTATTTGGAAACTTGATGATACCCTCCTTGATGACCCGGTGTTTGACGCCGACTTTAGGAGAGAAATGGCTGAGTTTTTCCGTCTCAACGCAAATGTGGGAGTGGAGAGGTCCACTGTTTGGGAAGCACATAAATGCACCATGAGGGGCCTGCTAATCGAAAGGAAGGCAAGGCTCAGGAAAATGAGGAAAGAGTGTTACAACACTCTACTAGCACAAGTAGAAACAGCAGAACAGTTCCATAAAGAGCATCCAAGAGATGACTTGGGGATGACACAGCTAGTGCTAGCTAGGAACAACTTGCTGCATTTTTTGCAGGAGGACTACCAAAAACAGGCCCTTATCCTACGTCAGCTATACTTTGAGCAGGGTGACAAACCTGGAAGATTATTGGCTAGAGCAATAAATAGGAGAAAGCTCAAAGCTTTTGTCCATCACATGACCGGCCATGATGGTGTGTCTGCAGCAGATGCTAACTCAGTGGCAGAGATATTCCGGAGTTACTATGAGTCTCTTTATAATTTGAAAAAGCCGGCCAGGGTTGCAAATGCCCCACTTTCACCGCAGCGACTGGAGGAGGAGACTCGTGTCTACCTCGAGTCTGTTGACCTCCCGACACTCACGGAGAGGGACAGGGACCTCTTGGACTCCCCGATTACAAGGGAAGAAATCCAGAAGGCTGTCAAAGACCTCCCAGCAGGGAAAAGTCCAGGACCTGACGGGTTTGGACTCAAATATTATAAAAAATACGCTGAGATCCTTGTCCCCGTGTTAACAGACCTTTTCACCACCTTGTCAAACTCCCCTGACCTCCCTAAAACCATGCTTGAGGCCCATATAGCGGTCATCCCCAAACCCGGGAAACCTACTGACAAACCTGAGAACTACAGGCCGATATCGCTGCTGAATTCGGATGTAAAGATTCTAGCAAAAGTACTGGCAGCGCGTTTAAACAGGCTACTCCCCGATCTGGTCTCTGCTGACTAGGTCGGCTTTATACAACACTCTTAAAATACAGCAGATGATAACTTATGCACACCTCCACAACCTGCCACTTTCTCTGGTCACTACCGACGCAGAGAAGGCTTTTGACCGGGTCAGTTGGACATTTATCCTACTGACTTTCAAAAGTTCTGATTTGGCCCAGGCATTATAAACACCATAATGTCCCTGTACTCTGCACCAAACGCGCGTGTCGGAGTTAATGGCACTCTCTCAGACACCTTTATGATCAACAATGGGACGAGACAGGGGTGCCCCTTGTCGCCTCTTCTTTTCGCTCTCACTATTGAAGTCTTAGCGTCCAAAATCAGGCACAACCCCTTGGTGAAAGGGCTCTCTATTGGCAGGATCGAACATAAATTGTCGATGGATGCCGATGACGCTTTTGGACTCCGCGTCCTCTTTGAGTCAGGCACTTATAGAAATTAAAGACTACAGAAATGTCTCCAATTTCCTCTTGAACACCTCAAAATCCGAAATCATCAATATATCGGAACCCCCGGACCGCTTTGCTGCGTCCACAGCAAACTGCCCCTTGAAGATAGCAAGGCAGAGTATAAAATACTTAGGCATCACTATCACATCTCATACTTCTGAGATAGTTGACCTTAACTACAAATGAATACGTGATGACATCTTAAGAGATCTGGCTAACTGGAAAAAAAAGTCGATCTCTTGGCTGGGTCGTATTGGAGTAGTTAAAATGAACCTACTACCAAGAGTTCTGTACATTATGCAGACAGTCCCGGCAGCGGCAGCATCTCCATATCTCCAAAGCATCCAAAAGGGCCTTGAGACATATATCTGGAATGGGATAAAACCCAGAATAAGACGATCCACGCTTTACTTGCCCAGAGAGCGAGGGGGTCTCGGAGTCCCGCTCTTGGGAGAGTATCAGACCGCTATCTTCCTCCAGAGAGTTGTGGAATGGAGTCATAATTCTGACACCAAGCTCTGGATTCAGATTGACAGGGAGATCCTGCAGAGAAAAAACGTAGGTGCCCTGGCCTGGGTGTCTATTAAGAATCGCCCGGTTATTGCGGCTCAGTATCCAATGATTTATGACACCTTTAAGGCCTGGGACAAAACGCTTGTCAGAGATACTTATATCTCAACCCCTACTTCACCAAACGTACCTATATGGGAAAACCCTGATTTGGGGCTGGAACTCCCAAAACACGTTGGGGGAGAGGCTTACACTCTAGCAGAGACAGCTTTCTCTAATATTCTTCAAAATACCAAGCTTAAAACCCAGACTGAATTGCTTGAGTGGGATCCGACCACCTTCACGTCTTGGTTCAGAGTGACTCAGGTCGCTCATTACCTAGACACTTGTGGGGATCGTGGGGCACTGACAAGACGCAGAACGCCCTATGAGTCCCTATGCGTTGCGCAGCAGGCTCCGAGTCACTTAATCTCCCAAATCTACCGACTATTACTGAGCAAAGGAGGTAATGCCCTCCCGGCATTTGCCTCTGTGTGGCAAACGGAGCTTGGAATAGATATATCCGCTAGAGATTGGATTAAGATCTTTCGGAAGACAAAGAGAGCGTCTATATCAGCGCATATTCAAGAATCGCACTATAAACTAGTGAGCAGATGGTACCTTACACCTCAAAGGCTGCGTAAGATTTACCCTAACACAAGTGGGTGCTGCTGGAGGGGATGTGGTGGAGAAGGGTCTCTCCTGCACATCTGGTGGACCTGTCCACATATCCAACCTTTTTGGGAGGAGGTGCTGGGGGAAATGAGCAGAGTCCTGAGGACTATTATCCCCCCTAAGCCAACATACCTGATATACCATGAGCTACCTAAAATTCTGGGAGCTGACAAGCACCTACTTTTCATGTTAATGCTAAATTGTGCCAAAGGGCTCATCCCGCTGCACTGGAAGAGCCCACAGGCTCCCACAGTCTCGGAGTGGAAGCTCAGAGTGGGGGACTTGCTCAGATTAGAGCGTTATCACTTTTTGAAAACTGGAAGATTGGCTATACATGAAATGATGACACTGACATGGGAGGGAAAGGAATTCTGATCACTATGATTCTTGCATGTTGCTCCGAGGCCCTTTCCCCCCCCCTATCTCTCTTCCCCCTCCTTGTCCAACCCTACTCTTCTCCTCTCCCCTCCCCCCCCTCCCCCCCTTTTTTTTTTTTTTTCTCTCCCCTCTCTCTTCTTTATTCTTTCTTTATTCTGACCTTTTTTCTCCCGTCAAGCTGGACGGGGATAGACCTCAGGACATATGCTACCTTCAATGGTATGAGGCAAGCCTACGAAGGTAAATGTTTACATATATATGTTTGTATAACCTGTTGTCAAGCATCTAAGTTTATGTTACGTTTGATTATATAATCTCCTCAGATTAATCTGAGGACACAAGCTCAAGATACCTGGATTAAGTTGGTAGTTCACTCACCTTCACTGGACAGGCATGAATCTCACTTACACCTGTCTCTTATTGTAAACATTTGAACTGTATTGTATGACTCTCCCAGTTTTTGATTGTCAATGCTTATCTTTGTGTACCAACATTGCTTACATTCAATAAAGCTTGTTTTGGAAAAAAAAATCCTATTGGCTGTTGCAATCAGCCAATAGGATTGAGCTTTCACCCTATAGGCTAATCCAATCAGTTAATAGGATTGAGCTCGCATTCTATTGGCTGATTGGATGTCTTGAAGATGGACCCGCTCCACGCTGGATGGATGAAGATAGATGCCGTCTGGATGAAGACTTCTGCCCGCTTGGATGAAGACTTCTGCCGGCTTTGTTGAGGACTTCTGCCCGCTTGGATGAAGACTTCTGCTGCATTCGATGAGGACTTCTGCCCGCTTGGATGAAGACTTCTGCCGCCTGGATGAGGATGGATGCCCGGTCTTCGAGAACTGTAAGTGGATCGTCAGGGGTTATTTTTTAAGGGTTTATTTAGTGAGTTTTATTTTTAGCTTAGGGTTTGGGCAATGTAAAAGCGCTAAATGCCCTTTTAAGGGCAATGCCCATCCAAATGCCCTTTTCAGGGCAATGGTTAGCTTAGGTTTATTTAGATAGGTTTTTATTTGGGGGGTTTGGTTGCGTGGGTGGTGGGTTTTACTGTTGGGGGGTTGTTTGTATTTTTTTTTTACAGGTAAAAGAGCTCATTTCTTTGGGGCAATGCCCTGCAAAAGGCCCTTTTAAGGGCCATTGGCAGTTTAGTGTAGGCTAGGTTTTTTTTTTTTTGGGGGGGGGGGGCTTTTTTATTTTGATAGGGCTATTAGATTAGGAGTAATTCGTTTTTATTTTTGATCATTTCGTTTTTTATTTTGTGTAATTTAGTGTTTAGTTTTTTTTTAATTTAGATAATTGTATTTTATTAATTTAATTTATTTTATTTTATTGTAATGTTAGATTTTAGTGTAAGGCAGGTTAGGTTTTATTTTACAGGTAAGATTGTATTTATTTTAGCTAGGTAGTTATTAAAAACTTACTTGTGAAATAAAAATAAAACCTAAAATAGCTACAATATAACTATTAGTTATATTGTAGCTAGGTTAGGTTTTATTTTATAGGTACGTGTTTAGTACTTTTAACCCCTTGAGTGCTAACCTGAGCTGTTGCAGAGTTTCCCACTCTGGTGCTAACGACGGCTCCTTGAGGGAGATCTGGGGGCTCCCACCCGCGATCGGGCCTGTCGCCGGGGCTTCACGTTATGCACCATGACGTCACGCGCAATGACATGATCAAGCAACTTTATTTATACTTAACAATCAGCTAGATTACAAGTTTTTGCGGTATGAGTGAAAAAAGTAGCGTTAAGGCTCTTTTCACTGCCGGTGGTATTATGAATCTTGCAGGTATATATCTGTACAGCACACTTTTTTGGTCATAACACAACATAACTACCGCAGCTTTCAAAAAATTATTTTTCAATGGGACTTCCTTTGCGCCAGTATTACGAGTTTGCCTGGGAGGCCAAAAAGTGAGCGGTACAGCCAATACCTTCAAGATTCGTACCGCCACCTGAAAGTCAGTAGTTATGAGTTTTATGCTACAGAGCCGTAACATAAAACTCATAACTAAAGTGCTAAAAATAACACTAACACTCATAAACTACCTATTAACCCCTAAACCGAGGCCCTCCCGCATCGCAAATAATAAAATAAAATTATTAACCCCTAATCTGCAGCTCTGGACATCACCGCCACTATAATAAACATATTAACTCCTAAACCGCCATACTCCCGCATCACAAACACTAGTTAAATATTATTAACCTCTAATCTGCTGTCCCTAACATCGCTGCAACCTACATTATTGTTATTAACCCCTAATCTACTGCCCCCAAAATCGCTGCCAATATACTAAAGTTATTAACCCCTAAACCTAACCCTAAGTCTAACCCTAACACCCCCTAACTTTAATGTAATTAAAATAAATCTAAATAAAACCTACTATTAATAACTAAATAATTCCTATTTAAAACGAAATACTTACCTGTAAAATAAACCCTAAGCTAGCTACAATATAACTAATAGTTACATTGTAGCGATCTTAGGTTTTATTTTTATTTCACTGGTAAGTTTGTATTTATTTTAACTAGGTAGACTAGTTAGTAAATAGTTATTAACTATTTACTAACTACCTAGTTAAAATAAATACAAAGTTACCTGTAAAATGAAACCTAACATGAGTTACACTAACACCTAACCTTACACTACAATTAAATCAATTACATTAATTAAATACAATTAACTAAATTACAAAAAAAACAAACACTAAATTACGCAAAATAAAAAACAAATGATCAAATATTTAAAATAATTACACCTAATCTAATAGCCCTATCAAAATAAAAAAGCCCCCCCCAAAATACAAAAAACCCTAGCCTACAATAAACTTCCAATGGCCCTTAAAAGGGCCTTTTGCGGGGCATTGCCCCAAAGAAATCAGCTCTTTCACCTGCAAAAAAAATACAAACAACCCCCCAACAGTAAAACCCACCACCCACACAACCAAACCCCCAAATAAAATCCTATCTAAATAAACCTAAGCTCCCCATTGCCCTGAAAAGGGCATTTGTAAGGGCATTACCCTTAAAAGGGCATTTAGCTCTTTTTCAGCCCAAACCCTAAGCTAAAAATAATTCCCACCCAATAAACCCTTAAAAAAAACCTAACACTAACCCCTGAAGATCCACTTACAGTTTTTGAAGATAGAATTCTATCAGCCAATCGGAATTAAAGTTGAAAAAATCATATTGGCTGATGCAATCCAATCAGCCAATAGGATTGAGCTCGCATTCTATTGGCTGATTGGAACAGCCATTAAATGGACTTTCAAAAGATACCATTATTTTCAGCATACCTTATAATTTGCTATAAGAAAAATATAAAATATGAGGAAAAAATGGAAAAAAACACACTTTTTCTAACTTTGACCCCCAAAATCTGTTACACATCTACAACCACCAAAAAACCTCCATGCTAAATAGTTTCTAAATTTTGTCCTGAGTTTAGAAATACCCAATGTTTACATGTTCTTTGCTTTTTTTTTTACAAGTTATAGGGCAATAAATACAAGTAGCACTTTGCTATTTCCAAACCACTTTTTTTCAAAATTAGCGCTACTTAAATTTGAACACTGATATCTTTCAAGAATCCCTGAATATCCCTTGACATGTATATATATATATATTTCTTTTTAGAAGACATCCCAAAGTATTGATCTAGGCCCCTTTTGGTATATTTCATGCCACCATTTCACCGCCAAATGTGATCAAATAAAAAAAAAAAATTCCCAATTTTTTTCACAAACTTTAGGTTTCTCACTGAAATTATTTACAAACAACTTATGCAATTATGGCATAAATGGTTGCAAATGCTTCTCTGGGATCCCCTTTGTTCATAGATAGCAGACATATATGTCTCTGGCTTTGCTTTTTGGTAATTAGAAGGCCGTTAAATGCCACTGCGCACCACACATGTATTATGCCCAGCAGTGAATGGGGTTAATTAGGGAACATGTAGGGAGCTTCTATGGTTAATTTTAGCTAAAGTGTAGTATAGTAGACAACCCCAAGTATTGATCTAGGCCCATTTTGGTATATTTCATGCCACCATTTCACTGCCAAATGCGATCAAATAAAAAGAAACGTTAAATTTTTCACAATTTTAGGTTTCTCACTGAAATTATTTACAAACAGCTTGTGCAATTATGGCACACATGGTTGTAAATGCTTCTCTGTCATGCCCTTTCTTCAGAAATAGCAGACATATATGGCTTTGGCGTTGCTTTTTGGTAATTAGAAGGCCGCCCAGCAGTGAAGGGGTTAATTAGGGAGCTTGTAGGGAGTTTTTAGGGTTAATTGCAGCTTTAGTGTAGTGTAGTAGACAACCCATAGTATTGATCTAGGCAAATTTTGGTATATTTCATGCCACCATTTCACCGCCAAAAGCGATCAAATAAAAAAAAAAATCCCAATTTTTTTCACAAACTTTAGGTTTCTCACTGAAATTATTTACTAGCAGCTTGTGCAATTATGGCACAAATAGTTGTAAAGGCTTCTCTGGGATCCCCTTTGTTCAGAAATAGCAGACATATATGGCTTTGGCGTTGCTTTTTGGTAATTAGAAGGCCGCTAAATGCCGCTGCGCATCACACGTGTATTATGGCTAGCAGTGAAGGGGTTAATTAGGTAGTTTGTAGGGAGCTTGCAGGGTTAATTTTAGCTTTAGTGTAGAGATCAGCCTTCCACCTGACACATCACACCCCCTGATCCCTCCCAAACAGCTCCCTTCCTTCCCCACCCCACAATTGTCCTCACCATCTTAAGTACTGGCAGAAAGTCTGCCAGTACTAAAATAAAAGGTATCTTTGAATTTTTTTAGCATATTTACATATGCTGCCCCCAACCATCCTGACCCCCCCCCCCCCAAACCCTCCCCTTCTGCCTTATTGGGGTCCATCTTGGGTACTGTCTGCCAGTACCCAGTTTGTAATAAACAATAGGTTTTAAAATTTATTTTTTTCTGTAGTGTAGCTTCCCCCCCACAGACAAAACCCCCACCCCCTGACTGATTGTTTTTTATAAAATGTATTCCCCCACTTTTTCCCACTTTTAACACAGGTTTTTCTGTAGTGTAGCGGTTCCCACCCGCTCCCTCCCTATGCACGTGCCTGCCTCCCCGTGCACCCCCGGCTATCCCCGGCCACGATCCCGCCACCCTCCACATCATAAGGCCCATCGATGGCCACCACCCGCCTCCCACAGCGACTCCCACCCACCAACGATACCGGCCATCGATGTCCGGTGCAGAGAGGGCCACAAATTGGCTCTCTCTGCATCGGATGGCTAAAAAAGCTTATTGCAGGATGCCTCTATATCGAGGCATCACTGCAATAACCGTAAAGCAGCTGGAAGCGAGCAGGATCGCTTCCAGCTGCTTTCCAAACCGAGGATGTGCAGGGTACGTCCTCAGGCGTTAACTGTATTTTTTTTGAGGACGTACCCTGCATGTCCTACGTCATTAAGGGGTTAAACATAACTTTTTCTTTCCCCATAGACATCAATGGGGCTGCGTTATGGAGCTTTTGTTTCCTTGATCTCAGGTGTTAGGCTTTTTTTGCCGGCTCTCCCCATTGATGTCTATGGGGAAATCGTGCACAAGCACGTCAAAGCAGCGCTTGTATTTGGGTGAAGCATGGAGCTCAACGCCACCATATCGCCCGCGCAAGCCTGCTTTTTGCAAACCTGTAATAGCAGCACTATAAATACCGCTGCTTTTGTGGCGGTTGTTAATTTCCCTATAGCACTCAAAACTCGTAATCTGACTGATAATTATTAAGCTCTTTAAGACCCTGTTCCCCAAAAAGGAGGCCATTAGCTAAGGGACTTATCTCGGTAGGGGCAAAATCCTGAATTTTAGGATCAGTGCATCTTAAATCTAATCCTACATATTTGAGTGGCAATGGATGTATTGGCATCACCGATCAAGTAAACAGTATGCTGAAGCCATTCCCAAACTATGTAAGGATCTAGAGCGGCTTCCTTAGATATAGTTTTTACAGAGAGCTCAAAGAGCTTAGTAACTGGACCTAAGGTATCCAAAACTCTATCTTGACAGGATTTAAGAAACCTGTCCGGTCCCTTTCAAATATTAAAATTCCTGTTGCCAATAAATTTTAATACATTTGCATCAATGTCTGGAGTTATGTGTGTATTATTAGGAAGCTCTTGGGCATTCTGCCCTTAAAGTATTTTTTGCTTTTTTAGAAAGGGGCTTTTTAATATAGTGATCCAAACATTTTGCCACCCCTTTAGAGTGTCTCCACTTTGATGATCTAGGGTGGAGAAGGTCATCTGGGTCTAAATATAATTGACCTTGGCTATCTATTAACTATGATTTTTTAGATTTATCCATTTGTCTCCTCTTTTTTAATTTAGGTGAATCATCATCATCAGAGGATGAGGAATCTGAAAATTCTGGGGTAAATAAAGAATTTTCTGAACTCTCTGCTTCACAACCCAATTCCATACCAGAGTCAGTAATGTAGAAGCTTTGTCTACGTGACTTCTGCTTTTACTACAGGGTTGAATATCAACTTCTGATTCTGAGTCTGAGTAAATAACAGGTTTAATACTTGCAAAACATTTTTTGTCTGATCAGGAGGGCCAAAATTATAGAACTGGAGTGTGTAATTTTGAATACACCGTGTGACCAAGACCAGAAGTCCCGCCCCTGCTGCAGAAGCAGAAGTCAGGGCTACGGGAGCGGCCACCAGGGCTGAAAATGTGATGGGGAAAGCCGCTGATGCTCCGGCTGAAAGAGCGGGCAGAGCAAGGGAAGGGGAGAGAGCTTCATTGAGTGACTTCACCCTCGCTAGTGACTCCCTCTGTAATGCTTCTACTGTAAAGACCCCATCTGTCATAGGGGGCCGGGCCTCAAAAACTACCGGGAGGGATTGAAGGGAATGGGTCACTGGAGTGGAGGAGGTGGTTTGTGGTCCTGGAGATTGGGAAAGTGGTGCTGGAGGGAAAATGACCGCCATGGGGGCAGTTAAGGAAACGTGGGAAGGAGGGGATGAAAATTCTGCCACCACTGAGTCCTCAGCCGAGGAGATTGGTGGCTGTATAAGAACCCTGGGGGACAAAGGGATAGGGTAGGACCGGTCTGTATTCTGGCCTAACAATATCGAGGGCCCCTCTGGCCTTGGGGTGGATGGGATCACTTACTGTATCTCTTCTCCTCTAACATACTGATTAGTTCCTAGAGTTACCACAGTGCAGTCAAATAAAGGTTCGTCCACTTTAAGGACTTTAACATTAACATGCACTATGCAAGCCAAGAATACGTACACACTTGTCCCCTTTATTGAACAAATATTCAGTGAAATGTCAGGTACCAGACAAGCTATATTAAGTATAATAAATTAGTTACAGCATACATATATATGCAGTGTAATTCATGAAACAGGAAAACCAGCTGATAAGCATGTAAAAAAGATGTAAGGGATTATTTATCAAAAATACTAAACTGTTAGAACTGCATTTATTTATCAAGCGACATTCCACTGAGACCATCTGGGGGATTTGATAAGTAATCCCCATTGTTCTCGACTCACCGGTTGTGGTTTATCTGGGTGTGGAAGTGGGATTTTTTTTCGTCTAGGATGTAATATTTGATGGAATTTTTTTAAATATACGTAAAAAGACATATCTTATTGAATAACTAATTTATTTTAATGAATGAAAATTTAAAACGTTTGCAATATATAGTCATTTATTTTGCTTGCTTTTCCTGTAAAATACTTCTGAACATTATAACTTTTCCTTTTCTTTCCATCGAGACTGAAGCCTAAAATATATATTTAAAGGTTATAGAAGTCAAAATAAAAGTTTCATAAATCAAAGAAAGAGAGTACAGTTAAACCAAACAAACAAACTAGAAAAACAACAACTTTTCAATGGTCCTTTTTTTAAGCAAACTGTAAGGGTAAGCACCAGCAGCAGACAACTAACACCCATAACTCTACCTTGAATTACTACTGCACACACACAAAACACTGTTTGAAATTTTCATAGCCAAGAATAGATGCACTGTCAGTTTGTGTTCAGCCTTCTTTATTAAACAGTGCTTCTAGCTATACATCACAAGCTTAGTTCAACATATAGTTTTACCCAAGAGTGACTGAAGCTACTGCACATAGTGCTTAAAGGGACACAATATGTATTACATTTTCATCTATTCCACCTAAAAGAGGATGTATTATAATGTAAGTGTTTTTTTTGTTGTTGTTTTTTTAAAGATGTTGCTGTGCTAAATAAAGCAACTTTTTCTGTTGAACTTCTCCCAACAGTCATTTAGACCCTGTCTAATGCCTGTTATTTAAATTTCAAAATTATGTTTTTAATTAACTTTTTTATGTAAAATTGTTTTTAACATATTTAACTACTGCTTTTTCATATTTGTAATAAGATTTTTTTTTTAGTAATATGTTCCTTTAAAATATGCAAAAAGGCCACTTAAAGAGACAGTAAAGTCCCAATTAGACATTCATGATTCAGACAGAACATATAATTTTAAACAACTTTCCAATTTCCTTCTATTATTTAATTTGCTTCCTCCTCTTCTTATTCTGTGCTGAAAGGATTATCTAGAAAAGCTCAGGAGCAGCAAAGAACCTTGTTTCTAGCTGCTGATTGGTGGCTGCATATATATATATATCAATTGTCATTGGCTCACCCATGTGTTCAACTAGAAACCAGTAATGCATTGCTGCTCCTTCAACAAATGATACCAAGAGAATGAAGCAAATTTTATTACAGAAGTAAACTGGAAAGGTGTTTAATATTGCATGTTATACAGAAATCATGAAAGAAACATTTTTGGGTTTTATGTCCCTATAACAACTAAAAAAAAAAAAAAAAGTTAGTTGAACCGTGATTTGCCTGACCCAGCCATATTTACAATTTATTTATCTGGCTCCTTTGGGACCAGGAAGTTTAGAGGAAAACTTGCCCAAAGTACCACAGAATTTTTTAGCATTTTTGCTATCACTCCGTTTAAATAGAAATAGAGCCTTGTTAGTTTTTTTTTTAATTTACCTATCAAAACTATATTTTTTCTAGTTGACAACCCAAGGTATTGATCTAGGACAATGTTGGTATATTTCATGCCCACTGTTTGGCCACCAAATACGATCATATTAAAAAAAAATCGTTAACTTTTTCAAAAACTTTCTCACTAAAATTATTTATTTATCGGTTGTGCAGTCATAACACAAATGGTTGTAAAAGCTTCTCTGGAATCCCCTTTGTTCAGAAATAGCAGATATGCATGGCTTTGCCATTGCTTTCTGAATTAGAAGACCAATAATTGCAGCTGCTCCACACTTCTGACATTCCCAGCAGTGAAGGGGTTAATCAGGTAGCTTGTATGGTTAATTTTATCTGTTGTGCAGAGATTACCCTCACACCTGACATCTCTCACTCCCTGATCCCGCCCAAACAGCTTTCCTTCCTCCCTACTTCACCCCCCCCCCCCTCCCCCATACACACACACACACACACACTGGTCACCACCATTTTAGGTACTGGAAGACAATCTGACTTAATGCAGTTTTAGTAGTTTTTTTTATTTTGTTCTTATTATTTTTCACTGTAATGATCCCTCCTTAAATTTCCCAACATCCTCAACCCTCCCAAAAAGCTCTCTAACCCTCCCCCATCCACCACCATCTTAGGTACCCAGTTTATAGTATTTTTCTTAATTTTGTTGCTTTTGTTTATTATTATTATTTTTTCTGTAGTGTATCGATGCCTCTCCACTCCCTCACCCGTTTCTGTAGCGTAGCAGCCCATCCCTACCCCTCCATCACCCAATTTTTTTTTTGTATTGTATGGAACCCTTCCCTTCCTCCTCTTCCTCCCCCCTTCTGCAATGAGACACCAGAGTGACTCCCTTCTTCCCTCACAAACCAGCCACAGCATCACCGCAAGCTGATACAGAGAGTGGCACAAAGTGTATTGGCGGTCTGCCTTTAAGGTAAAGGAAGAACAATCTGATCTTCCTTACCATGTGAAGGAAGATGCATTCTTTCTCTTACTGCAGTCTTTGCTGTCAAAGCTGACATCGGGCACTGTAGTTTGAGCCAGAAGGTTGGACATAAGTACTACATTAATAGGGTAAACTATGAAAAGTACTCTATGACGTAGAGCGCTACATTTTTTTCCCACTTGCACGCTAACTGCACTCAAAGTAAAAAATTAGCATGGCCAGATTTGTGCACGTATTACAAATTTAAAGTTAAATGTTAGCGCACAAGCAAAAGATTCAGGCACGCTAACTTCAGGACTTTGGCTATATTGCGACCGCGCTAATGTCTTCTACTCATAGATTTCTATGGGTCGTGGGAAAAAATAAAAATCACTCGCACACTAATCCAACACTGTGCTAGTTCACCTGCAATAAACACGAAGATGCGTTAGAAATATTTTAAATTCCTATGTTTTTCTCATAGAAGAAAATGTTCTTTTTAATTTTATATATATATATATATAAATATATATAATATATTAAATACTTTTTAGTAAAATATATATCTATACCTATTTATCTATATGAATATATACAGATTTATACTGCTGTCAGGAAAGGGGGGCATGAGACCGGGGCCTCACCGCACACTAACACAGCGGTGTGTTTCTGCATGCATTTTTTGTAACATGGTGCTTTGTTTTTTCTTTGTCTTTTTAATGTGTCCAAGTGAGAGTGCGCTATTACAGGGGGCCCAAAGCTGCGCTAACATTTCAATAGGGGGATTCTTTTGTTTTTAATTGCAGCAGAGCGCATACAGCAGAGCGCTAGGGGGAGATTTAGAGCATTTTTAATATATTTTTTTTTCCACAAAATGGGTGCATCCAGCAGAGCCAGGGGCACAAAAAGATACGGTAGGTGCGTGGTTCTATTTTTTATTTAGATACTCTCCATGGGTAATACTGTGTCATTACAATAGAAAAAAAAGATTTAATTCTCATTACCTTTAATACTTAGGTACATGGTTGTGATAATAATATTTAATAATAATAATAATTATAATATAATGTATTTTGTGTACTGCTATAATACTTTAGCTCTGCAGTATATAAATGGTACACCTGTCCCCAAATCAAAATATAGATTGTATATTGCTTTATGGTTACAACTTTTTCAATCAAGTAGATGAGTGAGTTATGACCGTGATTCCTCCATGCATGGGGAATTGAAAGCAACAGAAGTTTAAAGGGACGATCTACACCAGAATTTTTATTGTTTAAAAGATAGATAATCCCTTTATCACTCATTCCCCAGTTTTGCACAACTAAGACAGTTATATTAATATATGTTTTACCTCTGTGATTACCTTGTGTCTAAGCCTCTGCAGACTGCCCCTTTATCTCAGTGCTTTTGACAGACATGCAGTTTAGCCAATCAGTGCAGACTCCTAAATAGCTCCACAGGAGTGAGCACAATGGTATATATATGACACACATGAACTAGTACTGTCTAACTGTGAAAAACTTTCAAAATGCTCTGAGCTAAGAGGTGGTTTTCAACAGTTTAGAAATCAGTTTGAGCCTACCTAGGTTTAGCTTTTCAAAAATATCACCAAGGAAACAAAGCAAATTGAATGCTAAAAGTCAATTGGAAAGTTGTTTAAAATGTCATCATCTGAATCATGAAAGTTTCATTTTGACTAGGCTGTCCCTTTAATGTAATATTGGGGCAATTGGCTAATTTGTGTTGTGTCTGAGTGTTTTTTGTGTGTGTCTCAGTGTTAGTGTCTGCGTGTCTCTGTGTTAGTACCTGTGTTAGTGTTTCTGTCTGTATGTGTTAGTGTGTGTGTATGTTTATGTTTGTTAGTATCTCTGTGTCTATGTTGTTGTCTGCACATGGGTTAGTTTGTGTCTGTGTTAGTGTAAGTGTCCCTGTGTCTTTGTGTTAGTGTTTGTGTTGTCTGTTTGTGATCATGTGTGTGTCTGTTAGTGGTTCTCTCTGTTTGTGTTGGTGTCTGTTAATTTCTCTGTCTGTGTTGGTATCTGTATGTGTGCCTCTGTGTATGGGTTAGTGTGTGTCTGTGTTAGTGTCTATGTGTCTTTGTGTTAGTGTTTGTATTGTCTGTATGTAATCATGTGTGTGTCTATTAGTGGCTCTCTCTGTTTGTGTTGGTGTACGTTAGTGTCTTTCTCTGTCTGTGTTGGTGTCTGTGTGTCTCTGTGTTTGTGTTAGTGTCTCTGTGTCTATGTGTTAGTGTGTGCCTGTGTTAGTCTCTGTATTATTGTCTCTGTGTGTAAGTGTTAGTGTGGGTCTTTGTCTGTCTGTGTGTATGTGTTAGTGCATGTCTGTGTTATTGCCTGTGTGTGTGTATGTGTTAGTGTGTATTTGTGTTATGTATGTGTGTGTATAAAAATAAATGTTATATACACACACATATATATATATATATATATATATATATATATATATATATATATATATATTAGAGTTAGGCTATTGAGTCAAATCTACTTATTACGTGGAAGAAAGGTGATGGGTGTGACACGCTTACCCATTATCCACACTTTTGGGTTAAAAAGGTTCACAGGCTAGGTGGGCTATTTCGAAGCCTCTGACAAAGCGGATACATCCGTGAAACGCGTTAGGCCACGCCCACCTTTCACCTTGTTGTAAGACGCTGCATGTGTGTTTATCGGTTGGTTACAAAGTAACTGTTTGTTGCCACTTTTTATAGCATAATAGGTTTTTTTAACTGTTTTTGTTGCTGGGGAACTTTTTACTAGCAAAGTGGATTACACTGCAGTGTGATTTAACTGTTTTACTCCACACAGAGATCTCACTACGGACCATTGGTCCTAAACAGCGGATGTTTTTCTACTCATCTGGGGTGCTCTACACTTTTACCTTACCTCATATCGATTGAGGTTTAATCCACCCTGAAGGGGGACTGTTTGTTTGTATTATGCTGAATCTGTATTAAACATATTACGCTATGAGGAATCTCTTTGTGCGCTTATTCCTTTAGATCATCATTTCATCATTCGGTTTTCTTCTTCTGGTACTGGAAGACAAACTATAAGCTGCCGTTTCTCCACATATCTGGTTGAAATCAACTGATTGAAGAAGGGACTTTACAGGATTTAAAGACTCCCTTTTTTCACAGATAAACTTTGTCATTTTATGTGCATGATTGTTGTGCTTTATTATAAGATATCTTGTCTGTGCAATTGTTATTTACTTAGTGTGTGCAGTTTTTTGGCCGGGTTATAATACAATATATTTACTAATTATTCTTTAAAATAAACCCCCAATAAAATGCATATACAAAACAATAAAATTAATGTAAATTCCTAAATTTTTTATATTAGTTAAAATTTATAGACACATTGGATTATATTTCTAGAAAATCAGATATGAATCAATACTATACAAGTTTAAACTGTTACAATATTCTTTACACAGCAAACCAAATATTCCTTTACAATTATCCTTATTCACAATTGAATTGCATTACCTCACCACAATGAAATACCAGAATCTTCTGTTATTAACCAATAACTCTAGTTCAATGCTCAATATGGATTACCCACTTACTATGCTTAATTAAATACTACCAGGGATATAATCACAATAACCAGTTTATGTACAATTCTGAGAGAGTTCACTATAATAACTGACTTATAAATCTGGAGTATAAAACCCTGTCTAGTAAATAAATTATTTAGCAATAATGACTATGAATACAAGTTAAAATACAAAATGCCCTTTTTAAATCTACTGACTGCAATTTGATTGTAGCAATAATTAATGTATTTGCTTTAAAATATCAATTTATAGAATTCATACATTAACAACATGAGCCAATTTAGGATTTCAATCTTTTCCAATTATTTTCAGATCACCTCATAGGAAGAAAAGTTATGGCATAGATCAAGAAGTTAGTCTTAGCTTTTTGGTTAAGTTGATTGTGTCCCAAGTATGGCAGCAGTTTGTCAATCAGATCAGTTTCAGCAGACAAAAGACACAAGACTGTCCTCTTGCATTCAGCTTTTCTTATATTTAATCATTGTTGATCTGTTTTTGGTTACATACACGGTGCTTGTCTTTTTTGGATTGGCCCTTCGGATGCTTAGCAATGATTGGTTATCTGGGAGCCACCTCCCTGATTGGCTCTTCATGTGTTCTAATTAACAATTTATTTGGCTGTCATACCATTTCTAATCCCCTAGGGGTCAGCAGACGACCATAAATAAAGTCTTACCATTGATTTATGCTACATTCCAAATATCTCCTTATATTATAATATCCAACATAATATAATTCCCAGCATTAACAAGTCACATGTTCCAAGTGTATTGGACCATGTCATACTATTCATCCTGATCATTATAACATGAAACACCAGTATGTTTCTATTGATCATATTAATACACAATTACACTGTCAATTATTTGTTCTCCCCCAGAATCAAAGCATTTAAAATCCTGATATATATTCATACAAACACATCATATTTCACATTCCCAACAATTTTCGAATACACAGATCCATGTTCATGGCTAACATTCAATGGATATCTTGTTGTCTGTAAGATAAAAAAAAAATGTTACCATTTTGAAACAACATTTATACATCTACCATACAGCTTATTCATTAAGTCCCATATACACTTATCTAATATGTTGCTATTTGTCACTGCTTCTTAGGTCCACAAATACACATTTCTATACAGTATTTAAAATTATACAGGTTGTATTTTAAAATGAACCCAAGAGTTACAAAGCAAAGCATGTGCTTTTGCTTAACTAATCTTCCTCTAGCGTAGCGTCTAAAATTTGTGGATTCAATACAACAGGGACAATTTAACACATAGGCGACACTTAGTCATTTCTTCAGCTAAAAATTTGCTCTACTAATCTCATTAGGCTTCAAAGGAATTTCAGTGCCTCATGGTGTTAAATTATCACATGTCTGTTGGCATATGCTTCTCTTTGAAATAACTTGCATTTCTTTGAAATGACTACCTGAACTTAACTAGACCAAATGTTTCAGAACAGAAAAAGGGGTCAGTGACAATCTGATAGGGATTTTAGCTTCACACCTTAGCAGGAAATGTTTTAAAGCAATCCTTTGTTCTCAGATGTGGAATACACAGAGTGTACCCAGTGATAACATGAGCATGCTTTTTGAGAGATAAATTCATTTCTTTCATATTAGCAAGAGTCCATGAGCTAGTGACGTATGGGATATACATTCCTACCAGGAGGGGCAAATTTTCCCAAACCTCAAAATGCCTATAAATACACCCCTCACCACACCCACAAATCAGTTTAACGAATAGCCAAGAAGTGGGGTGATAAGAAAAAAGTGTGAAGCATAAATATAAGGAATTGGAATAATTGTGCTTTATACAAAAAAAAAATCATAACCACCACAAAAAAAGGGTGGGCCTCATGGACTCTTTCTAATATGAAAGAAATTAATTTATCAGGTAAGTTCTTACATAAATTATGTTTTCTTTCATGTAATTAGCAAGAGTCCATGAGCTAGTGACGTATGGGATAATGACTACCCAAGATGTGGATCTTCCACGCAAGAGTCACTAGAGAGGGAGGGATAAAATAAAGACAGCCAATTCCGCTGAAAAAAAATCCACACCCAAAAATAAAGTTTAAATCTTATAAAGAAAAAAACTGAAAATATAAGCAGAAGATTCAAACTGAAACAGCTGCCTGAAGTACTTTTCTACCAAAGACAGCTTCAGAAGAAGAAAACACATCAAAATGGTAGAATTTAGTAAAAGTATGCAAAGAAGACCAAGTTGCTGCTTTGCAAATCTGATCAACCGAAGCTTCATTCCTAAACGCCCAGGAAGTAGAAACTGACCTAGTAGAATGAGCTGTAATCCTTTGAGGCGGAGTTTTACCCGACTCAACATAAGCATGATGAATTAAAGATTTCAACCAAGATGCCAAAGAAATGGCAGAGGCCTTCTGACCTTTCCTAGAACTGGAAAAGATAACAAATAGACTAGAAGTCTTTCGGAAATTCTTAGTAGCTTCAACATAATATTTCAAAGCTCTAACTACATCCAAAGAATGCAATGATTTCTCCTTAGAATTCTTAGGATTAGGACATAATGAAGGAACCACAATTTCTCTACTAATGTTGTTGGAATTCACAACCTTAGGTAAAAATTTAAAAGAAGTTCGCAACACCGCCTTATTCTGGTGAAAAATCAGAAAAGGAGACTCACAAGAAAGAGCAGATAATTCAGAAACTCTTCTGGCAGAAGAGATGGCCAAAAGGAACAAAACTTTCCAAGAAAGTAATTTAATGTCCAATGAATGCATAGGTTCAAACGGAGGAGCTTGAAGAGCCCTCAGAACCAAATTCAAACTCCAAGGAGGAGAAATTGACTTAATGACAGGTTTTATATGAACCAAAGCTTGTACAAAACAATGAATATCAGGAAGATTAGCAATCTTTCTGTGAAAAAGAACAGAAAGAGCAGAGATTTGTCCTTTCAAGGAACTTGCAGACAAACCTTTATCCAAACCATCCTGAAGAAACTGTAAAATTCTCGGAATTCTAAAAGAATGCCAGGAAAAATGATGAGAAAGACACCAAGAAATATAAGTCTTCCAGACTCTATAATATATCTCTCTAGATACAGATTTACAAGCCTGTAACATAGTATTAATCACAGAGTCAGAGAAACCTCTTTGACTAAGAATCAAGCGTTCAATCTCCATACCTTTAAATTTAAGGATTTGAGATCCTGATGGAAAAAAGGACCTTGCGACAGAAGGTCTGGCCTTAACGGAAGAGTCCACAGTTGGCAAGAGGCCATCCGGACAAGATCCGCATACTAAAACCTGTGAGGCCATGCTGGAGCTACCAGCAGAACAAACGAGCATTTCTTCAGAATCTTGGAGATTACTCTTGGAAGAAGAACTAGAGGCGGAAAGATATAGGCAGGATGATACTTCCAAGGAAGTGACAATGCATCCACTGCTACCGCTTGAGGATCCCTGGATCTGGACAGATACCTGGGAAGTTTCTTGTTTAGATGAGAGGCCATCAAATCTATTTCTGGAAGTCCCCACATTTGAACAATCTGAAGAAATACCTCTGGGTGAAGAGACCATTTGCCCGGATGTAACGTTTGGCGACTGAGATAATCCGCTTCCCAATTGTCTATACCTGGGATATGAACCGCAGAAACTAGACAGGAGCTGGATTCCGCCCATACCAGAATTCGAGATACTTCTTTCATAGCCAGAGGACTGTGAGTCCCTCCTTGATGATTGATGTATGCCACAGTTGTGACATTGTCTGTCTGAAAACAAATGAACGATTCTCTCTTTAGAAGAGGCCAAGACTGAAGAGCTCTGAAAATTGCACGGAGTTCCAAAATATTGATCGGTAATCTCACCTCCTGAGATTCCCAAACCCCTTGTGCTGTCAGAGACCCCCACACAGCTCCCCAACCTGTAAGACTTGCATCTGTTGAAATTACAGTCCAGGTCAGAAGAACAAAAGAAGCCCCCTGAACTAAACGATGGTGATCTGTCCACCACGTCAGAGAGTGTCGTACAATCGGTTTTAAAGATATTAATTGAGATATCTTTGTGTAATCCCTGCACCACTGGTTCAGCATACAGAGCTGAAGAGGCCGCATGTGAAAACGAGCAAAGGGGATCGCGTCCGATGCAGCAGTCTTAAGACCTAGAATTTCCATGCATAAGGCTACCGAAGGGAATGATTGTGACTGAAGGTTTCGACAAGCTGATATCAATTTTAGACGTCTCTTGTCTGTCAAAGATAGAGTCATGGACACTGAATCTATCTGGAAACCTAAAAAGGTTACCTGTGTCTGAGGAATCAATGAACTTTTTGGTAAATTGATCCTCCAACCATGATGTTGAAGAAACAACACAAGTCGATTCGTATGAGATTCTGCTAAATGTGAAGACTGAGCAAGTACCAAGATATCGTCCAAATAAGGAAATACCACAATACCCTGTTCTCTGATTACAGACAGAAGGGCACCGAGAACCTTTGTAAAAATTCTTGGAGCTGTAGCTAGGCCAAACGGCAGAGCCACAAACTGGTAATGCTTGTCTAGGAAAGAGAATCTCAGAAACTGATAGTGATCTGGATTAATCGGAATATGCAGATATGCATCCTGTAAATCTATTGTAGACATATAATGCCCTTGCTGAACAAAAGGCAGGATAGTCCTTACAGTTACCATTTTGAATGTTGGTATCCTTACATAACGATTCAATATTTTTAGATCCAGAACTGGTCTGAAGGAATTCTCCTTCTTTGGTACAATGAAGAGATTTGAATAAAACCCCAGTCCCTGTTCCAGAACTGGAACTGGCATAATTACTCCAGCCAACTCTAGATCTGAAACACATTTCAGAAATGCTTGAGCCTTCGCTGGGTTTACTGGGACACGGGAAAGAAAAAATCTCTTTGCAGGAGGCCTTATCTTGAAGCCAATTCTGTACCCTTCTGAAACAATGTTCTGAATCCAAAGATTGTGAACGGAATTGATCCAAATTTCTTTGAAAAAACGTAATCTGCCCCCTACCAGCTGAGCTGGAATGAGGGCCGCACCTTCATGTGGACTTAGGAGCTGGCTTTGATTTTCTAAAAGGCTTGGATTTATTCCAGACTGGAGATGGTTTCCAAACTGATACCGCTCCTGAGGATGAAGGATCAGGTTTTTGTTCCTTGTTGTGACGAAAGGAACGAAAACGATTATTAGACCTAAATTTACCTTTAGATTTTTTTATCCTGTGGTAAAAAAGTTCCTTTCCCTCCAGTAACAGTTGAGATAATAGAATCCAACTGAGAACCAAACAATTTATTACCCTGGAAAGAAAGGGAAAGCAGAGTAGACTTAGAAGACATATCAGCATTCCAAGTTTTAAGCCATAAAGCTCTTCTAGCTAAAATAGCTAGAGACATATACCTGACATCAACTCTAATGATATCAAAGATGGCATCACAAATAAAATTATTAGCATGTTGAAGAAGAAGAATAATGCTATGAGAATTATGATCTGTTACTTGTTGCGCTAAAGCTTCTAACCAAAAAGTTGAAGCTGCAGCAACATCCGCTAAAGATATAGCAGGTCTAAGAAGATTACCTGAACACAAGTAAGCTTTTCTTAGAAAGGATTCAATTTTCCTATCTAAAGGATCCTTAAAAGAAGTACCATCTGCCGTAGGAATAGTAGTACGCTTAGCAAGAGTAGAGACAGCCCCATCAACCTTAGCGATTTTGTCCCAAAACTCTAATCTGTCAGATGGCACAGGATATAATTGCTTAAAACGTTTAGAAGGAGTAAATGAATTACCCAAATTATTCCATTCCCTGGAAATTACTTCAGAAATAGCACCAGGGACAGGAAAAACTTCTGGAATAACTACAGGAGATTTAAAAACCTTATCTAAACATTTTGATTTAGTATCAAGAGGACCAGAATCCTCAATTTCTAATGCAATTAGGACTTCTTTAAGTAAAGAATGAATAAATTCCATTTTAAATAAATATGAAGATTTATCAGCATCAACCTCTGAGATAGAATCCTCTAAACCAGAAGAACCATTATCAGAATCAGAATGATGATGTTCATTTAAAAATTCATCTGAAAAATGAGAAGTTTTAAAAGACTTTTTACGTTTACTAGAAGGAGGAATAACAGACATAGCCTTCTTAATGGATTTAGAAACAAAATCTCTTATGTTATCAGGAACACTCTGAGTATTAGATGTTGACGGAACAGCAACAGGTAATGTAACAGCACTAAAGGAAATATTATCTGCATTAACAAGTTTGTCATGACAAACAGTACAAACAACAGCTGGAGGAACAGATACCATAAGTTTACAGCAGATACACTTAGCTTTGGTAGCTAAAGCACCAGGCAGCGATTTTCCAGAAGTATCTTCTGACTCAGTTTCAACGTGGGACATCTTGCAATATGTAATAGAAAAAACAACATATAAAGCAAAATTGATCAAATTCCTTAAATGACAGTTTCAGGAATGGGAAAAAATGCCAGTGAACAACCAGAAGCAATAAATAATGAGAATTAAATAATGTGGAGACAATAGTGACGCCAATATTTTTTTAGCGGCAAAAATGACGCCCACATTATTTGGCGCTTTTGGCACCAAAAATGACGCCACATCCGGAACGCCGACACTTTTGGCGCAAAAGAACGTCAAAAATGACGCAACTTCCGGCGACACGTATGACGCCGGAAACAGAAAAAAAAAATTTTGCGCCAAAAAAGTCCGCGCCAAGAATGACGCAATAAAATGAAGCATTTTCAGCCCCCGCGAGCCTAACAGCCCACAGGGAAAAAGTCAAATTTTAAGGTAAGAAAAAAATTGATTTATTCATATGCATTATCCCAAATATGAAACTGACTGTCTGAGATAAGAAATGTTGAACATCCTGAGTCAAGGCAAATAAATGTTTGAATACATATATTTAGAACTTTATAAAAAAGTGCCCAACCATAGCTTAGAGTGTCACAGAAAATAAAACTTACTTACCCCAGGACACTCATCTACATGTTGTAGAAAGCCAAACCAGTACTGAAACGAAAATCAGCAGAGGTAATGGTATATAAATAAGAGTATATCGTCGATCTGAAAAGGGAGGTAAGAGATTAATCTCTACGACCGATAACAGAGAACCTATGAAATAGACCCCGTAGGAGGAGATCATTGAATTCAAATAGGCAATACTCTCCTCACATCCCTCTGACATTCACTGCACGCTGAGAGGAAAACCGTCCTCTAACCTGCTGCGGAGCGCATATCAACGTAGAATCTAGCACAAACTTACTTCACCACCTCCATAGGAGGCAAAGTTTGTAAAACTGATTTGTGGGTGTGGTGAGGGGTGTATTTATAGGCATTTTGAGGTTTGGGAAACTTTGCCCCTCCTGGTAGGAATGTATATCCCATACGTCACTAGCTCATGGACTCTTGCTAATTACATGAAAGAAATATATATATATAAATATATGTGTGTATATATATATATATATATATATATAGTAAAATAAAAATAACTTTCTAAGTGAAGAACATTGGAATTTCAAGTATTTCTTTTCTAAATACATTAAAATTAATAGAAATTATATTGCAATATATATATATATATATATATATATATATATATATATATATATATATATATATATATATATACATCTGAGCCCTTTCCAGTCAAACACCTTGCCATATACCATATCCCTTTTAAAACATATTTATTAATATTCAAATTATATTTTCTTATTAAAAAGTGAATATGTGAGAGTAATAGTTTATTTTAGTATGTTTGATGTTGATGTGATTTTTAACCCTTTCACTTTACTTCAGGTCTCAAGTCGTGCTAAATATTCTAGTGCAGTTTCAGCTTTTGCTCAAATACAACCTATTACTTTCAACCTGTAATATCAGCACTTTTTAGCATGGTCACGATATAAACTGAAAGTATAGGTTGCGCTAGAGCGATGTGGGCCGCATTAACCAATCTATGGTAAATTAGTTGTGCTATGTTATGTTATATTGCCTATCATTATTAGCGTGCCACTTGTAATCTGGGCCTTATTTTATATGTAGCATTTTTGTATATTCTCAGTTGCAGCAATTTCATCTTCATAAACAATTGTGTATTTGTGATTGGGTTTGCTGTCCTGTTTTGTTTATTGGCAACCGTGATCTTTTGTACTGATTTTTACATTATCTAGAACCTTGTGTTGCCATCTTCTTCCAGTAATAAAGATTTGACGAAGACAAACCTCATTCTGTAGAGTGGGGTTTGGAACTTTTTGAGGTTTTATGTTTGACACTGTCAAAGATAGTTGCAGTCACTATATTCTTATGGAAATGCATTTCGTGCAATGTTCTTCTTGATTTTAACTGAAAATCTCTTAAAGGTTTCTTAAAGAATTAAAACATTTAAAAAATATTTTTAAAATATTGAAGCCGATATTAAAGCAATGTTAGAGCATTATATTTTTGTCTAGCCCTAAAAGTTTTTTTTTTTTTTTTTAAATCTAGTAAATATGTCCATTATAACCATAATGTCCATATACAAATAGAATTCATGTTGTGGAGTAATAATAATAAAACAACAAGTATGCTCACACCAGTCTAAATCAAACATTTGTCCAAGCAATCCATATAATATATGAATGTTGCTGTCTACAAACCTGTCTCTTTATAATTATGTTTGCAATTCATGACTTTGTTTCACTATTTCTTTGCTGCCTTACCACAATCCACATTTTTTTTTAAAAAACTAGCTGAGTCAGGGCCCCCAAAATTTCTGGTGGCAGCCCTGGTTTCGGGTGATTTATCTCAACACCTCTGAGGTGGCAAAGAAACTAAATAAGCAGTTTCTGCTCCTTGAATTTGTAGTTGCAACCTCTCTCATGCTAGATTGCACCTTAAAACCTCAATAGCTGCAGCTTAATCAATTGTCCCCACAGTGTATGTATAGAGGTATTTTTTTCCTTGACTATTGTGGCAGCACAGAAATGAAAACTATGTTAACAGTGTCTGGGACTTTTTGTCTACAGCTCTCAGTTGTCATCCTTGATTTGCTATTTGCTTAAAAAAAGGAATATTTAACAAACAGGCTAATTAACTTGATCTACCTTTTACTGTTTGAATCGCTACATTTGCAGGTAAGAGCACTCGAGATGCTTTGCTTTAAACAGCACATTTATTGTGGGTCACAGATAAGATGGTCCCTTAGTGACGTGCTTGTTTTTTCCTCCAAACACTTGCACACTAGTGCTGAGGCTTGCAGTAAATAAATCATTCTACAGCTCAATAGCAGAAGATATGAAAAACAAATGTCAGGACAAGAATTTAGCTTGACACGTAGCTTAATTAAACCTTTGAGCCCTTTATTAACTAAAAAGTAAGATATTGTAAATGCTAGATACGTATCTACAAAACAATATAACCTTTATTACTATTATATGATTTTTGTACGTTTCTTATGTCTTTGCCATCCTGTACTCTTTCCCAGATGCTGTTCCTTGTGTTGCTGTTCAATACTTTCATATGATTCAGTACATATTTTTGGATACTGCTGGAGTTAATCCCTGCAATAAAAAGGGTTAATGCAAGTTGGATCCACGCACCTATGGACTGGGTCACCTTTCTCCCAGCGTATCAGGAAAGCTCTGTTGCTTCTGTGATGTATTAGCCTCATGCATCATCAGAGAAGCCCTGCGTACCTGATACATTGCTCACGAGCGTGGAGTCAGCAGGAACATTTCCAGGACTTTCATTTATTATATGGAAACTACAACACCTAGAAAAAAGTTTAGACAAATCAATTTTCCCAACTTCTTAATAAGACAGGTGGTGAATGCAATCCAGCTTTATCCGGCCTACAGAAGTTATTCAGGGCACTGCATGTCTTAGCAAAATAGTTTAGCTTCTACAAATTGTATATTTTATAACTAAATATGATTTTACTTCCCACATTAAGGACTGATAAGCAACTAGTGATCATTAGTTTGTAATTAATAAGAAAGAAAGAAAGAAAGAAAGAAAGAAAGAAAGAAAGAAAGAAAGAAAGAAAGAAAGAAAGAAAGAAAGAAAGAAAGAAAGAGAACCTAGAAACAGAAAGGCTTTTATATTTAGATTTAGTTAGTAAAAGTACAAAAAAGTTATTACAATTGAAGCACTATTTATAGCACATGGTGCACTATTAATACCATGGGTCCATGCTCAGATTAGCAAAAAATCTGGTATTAAAAAGTCTTTAAAATATATCTGGTAAATGACAAGGTGTTTGACTGGGAAGGGCTCAAATGTGTGTTTATATATATATATATATATATATATATATATATACATATATATATATATACATATATACATATATATATATATATATATATATATATATATATATATATATATATATATATATATATATACACACAAAGAATATTATATATACATACTACATACACTCTAAATATATATATATATATATATATATATATATATACACAAAGTATATTATATATACATACTACATACACTCTAAATATATATATATATATATATCTGTGTGTATTTGTATGTATGTGCTTCAATATTACTGCTACAGCCAAATATTTTACATTTTGACTCATCAGTCAGAGCACCTGCTGCCATTTTTCTGTACCCCACTTTTGTGTTTTTGTGTATTGTTGAGTTGCTTAGCCTTGATACCACATCAGAGGTATGGCTTTTTGGCTGCAAGTCTTATATGAAGACCACTTCTAACTAGATTTCTAAGGACATTTGATGAACATACCAGGGTCCTATTGGTTTCTGCCAGTTTTGAGCTGATGGCACTGCTGGACATCTTAAGATTGCCATGTTTATGACTAAGGGCCTAGCCCTGGCCTGAAACGTTGTACTTCTTTGGACCCCATGTAAGAAAATAAAGCTCTGTTTAAAAAATTTGGAGGCTGAAATCTACTATTTGATGGTGGTAAGTACTTCACAGCGATAGGCTGAGATTGGTGACGGTGTGTGTCTTTACCGTGGTGCGCTCATTACTTGGAGGGCCAGTGGCGGTAAATTAAGACATTTATTTATTTTTATTTGTTTTTGTAGTCACACTGACACTAGCTTAGCTTTCAAGCTTCAGGTAGGGCTTCAGGGAGTGCTCTGCTGCCCATAGAGACTCCGACTGGTGCAATGCTGTTTGGTGTGTTTCTTTGTCGCGGTGCGCACATTATTTGCAGTGCCGTGGTGGTAAACTAGTTGAGTTTACCAGCTGCAGCAACAGCTTTACCGTTGGGAGAATTTGGGAGCAATGGTAGAGCTCAATAATAAGAGATTGGAGATTTTATAAGTTACTCTCCCTGCATACATCTTTCAAGACACAGGGAGTTGGAGCTCTCTCCACAGCACTGCCCATCACAAGTGATCCGGTAGTAGTGTAGAGCAAAGGGCTATCACACAGGAATATAGGGCTCCATGTACTAAGCCGTCAATTCATCCGTCATTTTAGACGCGGCTAAACTCGCCGTTACTCGCCGCGGGCGAAATGGTGTCCGCTGTAGCTATGTACTAATAATCCCACAACAAATAGACACCTCTAGCCCGCCGCGAGCAGTGGCGGAATATTGATAAATTTGACGCCTCGCTCGCCGCGAATAAGCTGATGTACTTAACTTTCAGTTCAATTGTCTGGCCAATTGTTAACACGTGACATGTAAGGTGTCATGAACGTCATAGTAGACGCGGGAATAGAATTTTGCTCCTATAAATGGACAAGTTTTCTAAACCACTTTATTATTGTTCCAAAATTTTTGGAGAGTAATTACAGAGCGCTCGTTTTTGAGATCTTTATTTACTATTTCGATATGGCTTCATCTGGATCTGAAACCGCTTCAAAATCCAAGAATCCTCACTTTTCTCATCAGCAAAACGTCGTTTTGATTGATATGATTATTGACTCTTATGATTATTTGTTTGGATGTCGTGTCAAACAGACAAATTTTTCTAGAAGGAAGCAGATCTGGCAAAGGATCAGCGACGCTGTTAGTGCCCAGGGTCCAGGAAAAAAGGATGTCGATCAGCTGAAGAAGCGTTACAACGACATTAAACGCTTCGCCAAAGCTAAATTGGCCAGAGAGAAAAATTCGGCACGTGCTACCGGAGGTGGACCAGCATATGTGGCAGACCTCAATGACTATGAGCAGAAGCTTGTTCAGCGTCTGGGACCGGAGATCATCACTGGCATAACGGATGATTGTGACAGTGATTTAAGAGGTAAATGTACAACATAGTTGACGTAAATGTTCTTTTTAAAGTTATGATAGGTTATTGTCTCCAATATATATTTCTTTAAAATAACATTATCTGACTTCTTACGCTTCAGTATCCTATATGCCATCTAGGCCCTGAATACTGTAATCATTTATGTCGCATATATGTATAAGGGATTGTACAAGCCATTTAGGCCCCAAATACTGTAATCATTTATGTCGCATATATGTATAAGGGATTGTACAAGCCATTTAGGCCCGAAATACTGTAATAATTTATCTCGCATATATGTATAAGGGATTGTACAAGCCATTTAGGCCCCAAATACTGTAATCATTTATGTCTCATATATGTATAAGGGATTGTACAATAATAGTATTGTTATACTGCCTTTTTTTTAATGGTCTAACGGAACTAAAGATTTGTTGATTATTAATATAGTGATCCCTAAAGATAACACCCATGTGTTTATTTTCAAACCAGTATTGCATAGAAACCTTAAAGAGATAATGACAATAGAAATAATGTAATTTGAAACTATTAAAATAATATTGTATGTCCAACATTAATCATGAGACTAACCCCAGATCACATGCCTTCTTAAATTTCTGATCTATTGACTTCCATGTTGCGTTATTTCACTATAGAATATTATTGTTAGCATCTTTCAAAATTGTTCTCCGCTTTATAAACATACATTTTTCAGATATAGCTATGCACATAGTTGACGCAGTCACATGAACCATCTATGTGCATCAACCAATGATCATTTACTGTGCCTGTATAGATTTGCTTTTCCTCAAAGTATAAAAATCCAATGAATGCAAAAACATAATACATTTAAATATTTTTAAAAATGCATTTTCTTATGCAATTTGTAAAGGTAATTATTTTTATTTTAAGGGCCACTAAACCCAAAATCTTTTATTAATGATTCGGATAGAGAATTGAAATTTAAACAACATATTACTTCAATTTTCTAGATATTCTTAGTTGAAGAAAAATAAATACACATGTTGAGCCAATCACACGAGGCTTCTTTGTGCATCAATCAAATGCTTTTCAACAAAGAATATCTATAGAATAAAACAAATTAGATAATATAAGTAAATTATAAAGATGTTTATAACTGCATTCTCTTTCCAAATCATAAAAAAGGTGGTTGGCATGTCCCTTTAATGATTGAGCCTGCATTCACTGCTGTAATTATTATTATTAACAGTTTTAACTTTCAGTTTCAAATATAAATAAAAATAAACCTAATTTTTTTTTTAATTTTTTTTTTTTTAAGCAATGCCAACAACAGCAGAGCCTGTGAGGAGTAACGAGGTGCCCACTTGTTCTACTTCTTCTTCTGCGGTTTCGAGACCACCCGGTGCAGCTGTTTCAAGACCTTCGGACAGTTTTACACATGGACAATTTATACGCTCATCATCTAATGTTACACACACAACTTCCTCGGCGGACACACTTCCGGATCTAAGGACCAGCACTCCACAAACTGGTGTTGGTAGAGCAACTGGTAAGTACTTTACAAATGAATAATTTCAATGTTGTGTGTTTTATCTCTTTTATCTCTCAATTTTTTTTTTGTAATTTTTTTTTTAAATGTCAAATGTCATTATTGACATATTCTATTTCGAGATCTTGTACATATTTTTTTAAATGAGGATTCTTGTAGAGCATGCATGCTATTTTAATCAACTTTCTAATTTTTTTAAAATTTATCATTATTTTCTTTTTGAGAATTGATCATAGTATTACATAAGAAAGCTGATAGAAATTCCATGCAATATATCTTATTCTCAAAAAGATTATTTTTGCTTCAGTGTCCAGTTAATTGCAAAATACATTTCCATTAATAATTTCGAATATATCGTTACATTGACAAAAAAGCATTTTATTTATTTATTTTTATGTTATTTATTTTTTTATAGGTGATTTGGGACGTCTTTTCCAGAGATTGACTGGACATTCATCTCCATTATTTGATGGTATGTATCATATATGTATATATATATATAATGTAACTTAAATTGTTGTATGACGGTTGTATCTGCTCTCTCCTATTCTATTTCTGCAAGTGTTTTTATAACATTTTATTTTTATTTACTAACAATTTGTTATGTCTTGATCTAGAAGAAGAAAACTCATCAAGGGAGATCACTATCAATCTCATGCCGATAGTGGAAAATCCCATTCAAGATGAACCACCAGGAGGGCATGATGGAAGTGAGACTCCGGATATTCTTGAAGATTTGGGAGATGCGCAACCGGATGAAATTCACACACCAGAAAACATTGAGGAACCTGTTGAAACACAGGCACCACCAATTGAACTGCAAACAGGTGGTGTAAATATTGACAATACACCGGCAGAAGGACAATTTGGCGATGTTGCATTGAGGGAAATGTTGACACTGGCAAGGCAATACAGAGAGGACCACAGAGAAATGCAGAATATTATTAACACTAATATTGAACGCTGGGCTGCTCTGTCAGAAAAAAATGTGGAAATCGAAAGGCAAAGGAATGAGATAGAGATGCAGAAATTACAGCTGCAAAGAGAGATGTTCCAGTGGCAGAGGCAGATGGATGAAGAGAAAAACCATCAAATTAACAGAGCTTTGAGCATCAGCGAAAGGACATTACAATCTCTGTTGGCTATTGTCAGTGAAAGGGAGGCGACAACAGACCCAAAGAGGCAACGTCTGGAGTGAACATTTTTTATTATCTAGTCACTGTTAATTTTTTTACTCTGTATATTGTGTACAAAGTTATTGTTTGTGTATTTTTAAGGGACACTGTACTCAAATTTTTTCTTTTGTGATTCAGATAGAGCATGCAAATTTGATCATAGGAGTACATTTGAAAGTTGCTTAAAATTGCATGCTCTATCTGAATCACAAAAGATAAAATTTGGATACAGTGTCCCTTTAAGTTTAAAATGTTAGTCACTGTTAATTTTTTTACTCTGTATATTGTGTTTAAAGTTATTGTTTGTGTATTTTTAAGGGACACTGTACTCAAATTTTTTCTTTTGTGATTCAGATAGAGCATGCAAATTTGATCATAGGAGTACATTTGAAAGTTGCTTAAAATTTCATGCTCTATCTGAATCACAAAAGATAAAATTTGGATACAGTGTCCCTTTAAGTTTAAAATGTTAGTCACTGTTAATTTTTTTACTCTGTATATTGTGTTTAAAGTTATTGTTTGTGTATTTTTAAGGGACACTGTACTCAAATTTTTTCTTTTGTGATTCAGATAGAGCATGCAAATTTGATCATAGGAGTACATTTGAAAGTTGCTTAAAATTGCATGCTCTATCTGAATCACAAAAGATAAAATTTGGATACAGTGTCCCTTTAAGTTTAAAATGTTAGTCACTGTTAATTTTATTACTCTGTATATTGTGTTTAAAGTTATTGTTTGTGTATTTTTAAGGGACACTGTACTCAAATTTTTTCTTTTGTGATTCAGATAGAGCATGCAAATTTGATCATAGGAGTACATTTGAAAGTTGCTTAAAATTGCATGCTCTATCTGAATCACAAAAGATAAAATTTGGATACAGTGTCCCTTTAAGTTTAAAATGTTAGTCACTGTTAATTTTATTACTCTGTATATTGTGTTTAAAGTTATTGTTTGTGTATTTTTAAGGGACACTGTACTCAAATTTTTTCTTTTGTGATTCAGATAGAGCATGCAAATTTGATCATAGGAGTACATTTGAAAGTTGCTTAAAATTGCATGCTCTATCTGAATCACAAAAGATAAAATTTGGATACAGTGTCCCTTTAAGTTTAAAATGTTATTATTTAATAAAGACAAATTTTTTTATGGCCAAAAAAAAAGTTTATTTACATAAATTCAAACTCACTTTTGATTCTTCAACACAAAACTTTTTCTCAGTTATTAATCATGACAAAACAAAAAATGAAATCAAATTACATATTTACGGTATAAAAAATCTACTTGCTCCATTAACATTGCCAAAGTTGCCCTAATTTTAGAAATTTTTTGTTTGACATGATCTTCTAGACAACTCTGAGTACTTTTGTCTGCAGTCTCAATAGTTGATGTTGAAGATAAATCTGTAGAAAAATAAATGAAAAGCAAAATTTAATTCAATTGTCATATACATATTCAATGTATGATAGGGTTTTTCATCACAAATATTACCTCCTGATGTGCTGTTATCTACGTTATCTACTATATTAGCTTCTACACTTATGTCCACTCCTTTAAAGCTTTCATCTGAGCCAACTCCTATTTGAAATATACAATATATTTATTAGTTAAAACTTGTATTTTCTTAGATTTAAGATTACTGAGTATGAAACATACCTTTATCTACCATCATTGTTGGTAAAACTTCTATCCTTGGTTGAGTATCATCTGAAGTTAATGCTTCAAATATTGTCACACTATCAGGATTTTGAAATTCTTCCATTTCCATACTAGTTTCCATTTCTTCCATGGTAATATCTATGAACGAAATTACAAAGATAGAAAACTATTAAATCAAAAACCTTGTATATATTATTTAAAACAATAATAATAATAATCATTACAAGTGACATAGAAACCAATTTCTAAGTTTCATGATTCAGATAGTGCATGCAATTTAAATAAACTTTATATTTTACTTCATTCTTTTTGTATCTTTATTTGAAAAGCAAGAATCTAAGTTTAGATGCCAGCCCATTTTTGGTGAACCAACTGTGTTGTACTTGATAATTGGACAGAACCAATCAAAGAGTGCTGTCCATGGTGCTCAACCAAAAATTGGCTGGCTCCTTAGCTTAGATGCCCTCTTTTTCAAATAAAAATAGAAAGTAAATGAGGAAAAAAATGATAATAGAAGTAAATTAGCAACTTGATTAATATTGCATGCTAAAACTTTTTAAGCCAAAACCTAAAATATATGATTTAAAATTTAAATAATAAGTCATTACCTGTCTGTGTCTCTTTATGACAAATTGCATATGGATTTGGAGATAATTCAATATCCAATAGTGTTATTGGCAAAGGTGGAGAAAGAGCTTCACTTCTGGGTGTTTGCACCAACATTGACCTTAAGTAGCGTGGTGGGTGTGCACACTTCATTCTCCTACTTCTCATATCTATAAACATATATATAATAAAAAAATTTAATAAAAAAAATTGAAATAATTATGCTGCATGCTTACTTTTCTAACATGTTTCAATGTTATATAGTAATATATTTATATTTTATTCTACTAACTCAGTTCTGCATGTTTCAATGTTATATACTAATATAGTTATATTTTACTCTACTAACTCATTTTTGTATGCTAAGTTTTCTAACCTTTTAAGTGTATATAGTTATATAGTTAAATTTTAATCTACTAACTCAGTTCTGCATGCTAACTTTTGTAACTTTTTGCAATTGTATATACTAATATAGTCAAAGTAACAGTCAGGAAATATTATTTTACTGGATTCGTCAATGATGACGCAGTTCAAAAATAAACCCTTTTTTTATATTATTAAAAATTATTTCATATATAATTTTGAAACTTACATGTCCTTATCAATCTTCGAATCGATTTATAGTACTTCGGTTCTCTTCTCTTCAAATCACTATATTTTCTAAGACACTGTCGTCTTGTTCTTTTAATTTTTGAAATACGATGCATTCTTCTCAGCATCTCGTATATAATTTTGTCTCGGCATTCCTGTCTCACTCCCCTCACACCACCAATCCGTTTAGGGAAATATTTATCCATGGCATAAACTAATATCACCAATTCTCCAGCACCAAAAGGTTCAGGACGCGACATGTTTGACGATGACGTGATTAATCGTTATGTCAATCATTAGCGCATTGATCCAGATATGTATCCCCGAAAAATAGAGAAAAATATAATGTATATGTAGATTAATGTATTTTATGAAGGTTTGTAAATATCGATGTTTATAGTTATTACAAATGATATTTGTTTCATATACATTTTCTTTGTTTCAGATGTGTTGATATGTATTAACATTTATACTTTGGTTTACAATAGTTATTGTTTCTAAACATTTTTTTATTTGTTTCAGATGTGTTTTTATGTATTAAAATTTAATTTGGTTTACAATTTTTATTTTGTTTATAAACATTTAATTATTTAAAGATGTGTTTATATGTATTAAAATGTTGTTTGGTTTACAATTGTTATTTTGTTTATAAACATTTTCTTTGTTTCATATGTGTTTATATGTATTAGAATTTATTTTGGTTTACAATTGTTATTTGGTTTCTAAACATTTCCTTTTTTTTCATATGTGTTTATATGTTTAACAAGTTACTTTGGTTTGCAATTGTTAATATATAATGTTTAAAGATTATAATTTTGTAATAAAATAATTTATTTTGCCATTATTTTCTATATGCCACTATTCTTTTAACAAATCTTGAATGCAAAAATATATCATAAAGGTTAAGAAAATAAGTGCTAAGAGTAATCCCTTAAGGTATTTATTTGAATATGGGAAAACCTAGTAGCTGTTAAAAATAGAGGTTAGAATAAAACAAATAAAATTAGCAAGTCTTTTTTAACTCAAAAATCCAATCTGATAACATAAAGCACTGTTGAATATACTGTCGCTTGTTACAGCTACAATTCAATGACACAATACAATGAATTAGCATCAGCTATGGAGGGATTACATTACAATAATCACATATGTAAAAGAGTGAGAGCAGCTGTAGACACTAGTGTGATGTCACAAAGACAATGTATTACCTATAATATATTGTCTGTAATAACTTTGATCATAAACTTTATTTATTTGAAACCTTTGATAATTGAAGAGCAACAACTGTTATGTATTTAACTGTTTATCATGAGTGATTTTTAATAACCTTAACTCTTAAAAAAAAATGGAGACAAGTTAATAAAGAAAGTTTTTTATTGATCAACTGAAACTTTAATCCTCAAACACAAAATATTGTTCTGAAACCATGTCCCTTGTTGCATTTCCACGCCTATTAGCTTGTTCGACACATATTTCTTCTGGTAAATCATCAGTATCTATTGGATCTTCATCTTCTAATGGACAGCCTCTTTTAATTGCAATATTGTGCAGTATGCAGCAAACCAATATAATTTTGGCAACTTTCTCTGGTGCATACTGCATAGCACCACCAGAACGATCAAGACATCGAAACCGCATTTTCAAAAGACCGAAAGTCCTCTCAATAATCCCCCTGGTAGATCGGTGAGCTTCATTGAAACGTACTTGACTTCTGGTCTGTGGGTTGTTATAGGGAGTCAACAGCCATTCTGTACATGAGTACCCTCCATCTCCTAATAGAAGATATAATAAATATAAATATTAATATAAGAATAATTATAAAGATTCAGAACTATACAATACAATTAAACTATACAGATTACAGTCGACAAATTGGGCGCAATTTTGGTACATTGAAATGAGAGACATATTAGACGCCAGTTATGCTTACCTAGAAGCCATCCATCAGGCATATTTCCCTCCTCGAACTTCCGGTATAACCCAGTCTGCCTTAAAATGTAAGAATCATGACAGGATCCAGGAAAGTTAGAACGGACACTGATAATCCTCATGTGGGGGTCACAGACCATCTGGACATTCAAGGAATGGAAATGCTTTCGATTCCTATAGATCTCCTCACGAGCTTGAAGTGGTCTTACAGCAACATGGGTACAGTCTATGGCACCTAGGACATTGGGCATCCCAGCCATCCTATAGAAATTTGACTTGATAGATTGCCATTCTTCAGGGGTAGATGGCAAACAAACATATCGATGAAAAATAACCATCATAGCCCCTATTACTTTGGATAAGTGGCGTGAAAAAGCAGATTGACTCATTCCAATAATGACGCTAGAAACTGCCTGAAAGGAGCCTGTTGCAAAAAAATGCAATGCCGCTAATAGTTTGAGAAGTCCCGGAATAGCTTGTGAACGAGCAGTCATCGGCTCCAAATGATCTTCAATCTCTCGATACAGGTGTAATATCGATTCACGATCAAGCCGGAATCTTTGTATGATCTCTCGGTCAGAAAGGCCGTGCAAACCAACCCGTGGAAGGAATACACGGGGGACACAAACTCTCCTTCTTCTAACCAATCGATTAGCTACATTTCCAGTATTCTGTCTTCTAGCCCGGATTTGCATCAAATGGAGAATAAACAAAAACAGAATTCTCTCCATAGCTGCTGAAATGAACAATGTAAGTACAATGCTGATATTACTGCCTTTTATATATGTCTAGACTGGCGTCTAGAGTGACTTTCCTATTGTTTTGTACCTTGCCCGCCACCTAAAAGGTGGCGAGGCAAAAATAACGAGGTGGGAGCGGAAATTGACGCGAGCGGACAAATAGATTTTTTAGTACATTCGTTTTTGGCGAGTTGGTGGTCAAATGTGTCTAATTACAGTAAAAAATGGAGAGGTAGCGAGGTATGGCGGATAAGTACGCTCGCAATTTTAAAGATGCGAGTTTTTACATAATTGACGGCTTTGTACATATCAGTTTGCGAGTTTGGGCGCGAGATTTGTTGCGGGTAGCTCGCTGACTGCTTAGTACATGGAGCCCTTATACTCTGTGTAAAAAACACTTTTTCTTAAGTATGAAATAACCACAGCTCTTCTGTATCACACACTCCATTCATAACTAGAGTATTGGCTGCTATTAGCTATATATGTCTCTCTCTCTTATACTCTGTATAAAAAACACTTTTTCTTAAGTATGAAATAACCACAGCTCTTCTGTATCACACACTCCATTCATAACTAGAGTATTGGCTGCTATTAGCTATATATGTCTCTCTCTCTATATATGCATCTATATATGTGTGTATATATATATATATATATATATATATATATATATATATATATATATATATATATATATATATATGGCCAGATTTTGTGCACATGGTAATCTAAGAATTTGAAACATCTTTTAAAAGGTCACATGGTTAGTGCAGGTGTGAAAGTAAATATAAGTGTCAATAAGAAATGTAAGAAATGCAAGGTATAATAATACTGTAACTTCTAATTGTGGTCACTTTTATATCTGAAAGCACAAACTTATTTATACAGATCAGGTACTGTATATCCATGAAGCATAATATATTGTTTAAAAGAACTTTGTCATTCACTAAATTGAATCTCATATGATCTGTCTTTAAAACTACAACATATATTTTTGCTAAAATGTTGAAGTTAGAAATTCTCACCAAGTTACAAGGCATTAGTGAGCAATACATAATAGACTTGAATTGAACAGCGCTAAACACAGCCTTAACTGAACTGAAAAGCCTCCGATAATTCCTGTGATCATTCATTGTACCAGTTATTTTCAGTGTATATGCACCATTTCATTTACTTTAGCATTATGCATGATACATAGGTATGCTTAATATTCATATCACTACAATTTAGAGGCAGAAGTTAGAAAAAAATGTTATTATTATCTATACTATAATCACGTTTGTAACGCGTCTGTCGACATCGTAGGTTGCATGCACAGCCAAATCCCTGCAGCGCGAGACAGCTTCAGTAAGCTCCAGCACTCTCAGCTGTTATGTTACAGCCAAGAGTTGGAGCTCCTGAAGCTTCAGGTATCTGCCCTCCATATGTGTGTCACCGTCTGTAATGATCTTCTGCTGGTGCCAGCGGGAGGTGTGGGTGGGAGGCGGGTAGCAGATGGGCGGCTCAGCAGCAGAGGGGGTGGGAAGGGGAGGGAGTGGGAGAGCCCTACACTACAGAAATTAAAGGAACATGGAGGGATGGGGCAGCTACACTGTAGAAAAGGGGTTTGGGGGTGTGCAGGGGGACTAATTGGTGATCGCGGGAGGGTGGAGGTGGTGGGACTGCTACACTACAGAATATTTAAAAAAAAAAAAAGAATACAAAAAAGGGGGTTATAGGTACTGGCAGTACTCCCTGCCAGTACCTAAGATGGCAGCAATAGTTAGAGGGGGTTAGAGAGATGTTTGATGGGGGATCAGGAACAGAGGGATAGGGACAGGGATAGAGAGATAGGGACAGAGGGATAGGAACAGAAGGATACGGACAGGGACAGAGGGACTAGAACAGAAGGACAAAGACAGAGGGACAGGGACAGGGGAATAGGGACAGGGATAGGGAAAGAGGGATAGGAACAGAGGGATAGGGACAGGGGGAAAGGGAAAGAGGAATAGAGGGATAGGGACAGAGGGATAGGGACAGGGACAGAGCCAGAGGGATAGGGACAGAGGAACAGGGACAGAGGAATAGGGATAGAGGGACAGGGACAGAGGAATAGGGACAGAGGGATAGGGACAGAGGGACAGGGAATGAGGGATAGGGACAGATGGATAGGGACAGAGGGACAGGGATAGAGGGATAGGGACCGAGATACAGGGATAGGGATAGAGGGACAGGGACAGAGGTATAGGGACAGGGAAAGAGGAATAGGGATAGAGGGACAGAGGGATAGGGACAGAGAGACAGAGCTAGAGAGATAGGGATAGAGGTATAGGGACAGAGGGATTGGGATTGGGACAGGGATAGGGATAAAGGGAAAGGGACAGAGGTATAGGGACAGTGATAGAGGGATAGGGATAGAGGGACAGAGGAATAGGGACAGAGGGATAGGGACAGAAGGATAGGGCCAGAGGGATAGGGACAGAATGATAGGGACTGAGGAATAAGGGACAGAGGGACAGGGACAGAGGAACAGGGACAGAGGGATAGGGACAGAGTGATAGAGGTATAGGGACAGAGAAATTGGGATAGAGGGATAGGGACAGAGGGATAGGGATAGAGGGACAGGGGCAGATGGATAGGGACAGAGGTATAAGGATAGGGATAGAAGGACAGAGACAGAGGGATAGGGATAGATGGATAGAAGGAAAGGTATATTTCTTTCATTAAACATTTTGGCCCGTTTACACAGGCTTTACCACTAGTTGTTTTTATAAAAGACTAGTTGATAAGCCTGCCCAGAGGGCAGTCTATGTGTTATTAATAAAATAAAAAAATAGAACTACAGAAAAAAATAAACAAATTATCAAAAATAAAAAAATTAAACCTAATCCCGATGAAAATAAAAAAGCCCCCCAAAATAAAAACACCAACTAATCTAATGCTAAACTACCAATAGCCCTTAAAATGGCCTTTTGTAGGGCATTTCCCTAAGTTAAAAAAAGCAGTTACCAAAAATTCTAAGTCCCCCCTAACAATAAAACCCACCACCCACCAAGCCCCCAAAATAAATAAATAAACCTAACACTAAAAAAGTATACATTGCCTAGAAAAGGGCATTTGTATGGACATTGCCCTTAAAAGGGCATTCAGCTCTTTTGCTGCCCATCCCTAATTTAAAAAAAAATAGGTTGAGAGCTACTGACATTCTATTGGCTGTTTGAACAGCCAATAGGATTTGAGTAGCTCTCATCCTATTGACTGATTTGAATTTGAAGAATCAAATCAGCCAATACGAATTCAAGAGACCCCATCTTTAATTGCGTACATTGAATTCACTATCCAGTGTACGGCGGCGATCATACGAAGAGGATCCTCCACGCTCCATTTCTCCACGGTCGCCGGTCTTCGGTTTCAGGGTCGCCGGTCTTCAGCTCCGCGATCATCAGTCTTCAGCTCCGCCCTCTGCTCCGCGCAGGATTGCTCCTGGAAAAAGAAAAAAGAGGTCACCGCTTGGAAGAAGACTTCACCGCATGGGACAGGACCTTCTCCGCAATGGGGGTTAGACTTAGGGTTTTTTTTAAAAAAATGTTTATTTAAATTAAGGTGGGCATTTTGTAAAAGAGCTAAATACCCTTTTAAGGGCAAGGCCCAACAAATGCCCTTTTCAGGACAATGGGTAGTCTAGGTTTTTAAGTGTTAGGTTTTTTATTTTGGGGGGGTTTCTTACTGTTAGGGGGGACTTTGTGTATTTTTAATGTAAAATAGCTAAAAATTTATCTTGGGGCAATGCCCTGCAAAAAGGCCTACTGGCATTTTATTCTTAGATTAGGGGGTGTTTTTATTTTGGGGGGCTTTTTTATTTTCATAGGTATTAGGTTTAATTTTATAAACTTTGGTAATTTTTCTTTATGTTCTGTAATGTTAGCCTTTTTTATTTTTTGTAATCTTAGCTTTTTTATTTTTTGTAACTTAAAGGATTACTTTCTGTTATAATTTTTAAGCTAAACAACTAACATATTAAAGTTAATAAACATTAATTAAAACCTACTGACCTATATTTTCTCCAAAACAAAGTTTCATAACGTTATATCTTTTCTTCGCCGATGATGTCACGTTATCCTGCCCACTATTTTCAGCACTGCATGTTCAAAATACTTAAACCAATAACTTTGTGTTTAAAGCGCCATTTTGAAACCCTAGGTATTGTAAACGGATTGGTACAGAGCAAAGGATACCCACGGAGTGGGTTTGGAAAACAATTAAATTTGCAGACAAGATTTCTGATATACGGTAGAGATATGTAAATGAAATGCTATTGATAAAAAGCGTATTTGGGGTAGTTAGTTAGTAACAGGCATAGAAAATATTTACTTACAGTGGCCCTTTAAGTATTTTTTAGTTTAGGTAATTTGTGTTTTTTTAGGGTGTGTTAAGTTAGGGGGCTTAGTAATTTACAGCTAGATTACAAGTTTTGCGTTATGAGCAGCTCTAAAAATAAAACCCACCCAGTAAACCCTTAAAAAAAAACTAACACTAACCCCCGAAGATCCACTTATAGTTTTTGAAGACTGGACATCCATCCTCAACAAAGCCGGGAGAACTCTTCATCCAAGCGGGCAGAAGTCCTCAACGAAGCCAGGAGAAGTCTTCATCCAAGCAGCAAGGAGTGGTCCTCCAGATGGGCAGAAGTCTTCATCCAGACGGCATATTCTATCTTCATCCTTCCGAAGCGGAGCAGCTCCATCTTCAAGACATCCAGCGCGGAGCCTTCTCTTCTTTCGACGGCTACTGTAAAATGAAGGTTCCTTTAAGGGACGTCATCCAAGATGGCGTCCCTTGAATTCCAATTGGCTAATAGAATTCTATCAGCCAATCAGAATTAAAGTTGAAAAAAATCCTATTGGCTGATGCAATTAGCCAATAGGATTGAGCTTGCATTATATTGGCTGATTGGAACAGCCAATAGAATGCAAGCTCAATCCTTTTGGCTGATTGGATCAGCCAATAGGTTTGAAGCTCAATCCTATTGGCTGATTGCATCAGCCAATAGGATTTTTGTCAACTTTAATTGCGATTGGCTGATAGAATTCTATCAGCCAATCAGAATTCAAGGGACGCCATCTTGGATGACGTCCCTTAAAGGAACCTTCATTCTACAGTATTTTTTAAGGGTTTATTGGGTGGGTTTTATTTTTAGATTAGGGTTTCTGCTGAAAAAGAGCTAAATACCCTTTTAAGGGTAATGCCCATCCAAATTCCCTTTTCAGGGCAATGGGGAGCTTAGGTTTTTTTACATAGGATTTTATTTGGGGGGTTTGGTTATGTGGGTGGTGGGTTTTACCGTTGGGGGGGTTGTTTGTATTTGTTTTACAGGTAAAAGAGCTGATTTCTTTGGGGCAATGCCCTGCAAAAGGCCCTTTTAAGCGCTATTGGAAGATTAGTTTAGGCTAGGGTTTTTTTATTTTGGGGGGGGGGCTTTTTTATTTTGAAAGGGCTATTAGATTAGGTGTAATTAGTTTAAATATTTGATCATTTCTTTTTTATTTTGTGTAATTTATTGTTTATTATTTTTTGTAATTTAGTGAATGTAATTGATTTAATTGTAGTGTAAGGTTAGGTGTTAGTGTAAGACAGGTTAGGTTTTATTTCACAGGCAAATTTGTATTTATTTTAACTAGGTAGTTAGTAAATAGTTAATAACTATTTACTAACTATTCTACCTAGTTAAAATAAATACAAACTTAGCTGTGAAATAAAAATAAAACCTAAGATAGATACAATGTAACTATTAGTTATATTGTAGCTATATTAGGGTTTATTTTATAGGTAAGTATTTAGTTTTAAATAGGAATTATTTAGGTATTAATTGTAATTTTTATTTAGATTTATTTTAATTATGTAAAGTTAGTGGTGTTAGGGTTAGACTTAGGGTTAGGTTTAGGGGTTAATAACTTTAGTATAGTGGCGCCGATTTTGGGGGCAGCAGATTAGGGGTTAATAACAGTAATGTAGGTTGTGGCGATGTTAGGGACAGCAGATTAGGGGTTAATAATATTTAACTAGTGTTTGCAATGCAGGAGTATGGCGGTTTATGGGGTTAATATGTTTATTATAGTGGCGGAGATGTCGGGAGCGGCAGATTAGGGGTCAATAATTTTATTTAGTGTTTGTGATGTGGGAGGGCCTCGGTTTAGGGGTTAATAGGTAGTTTATGGGTGTTAGTGTACTTTTTAGCACTTTAGTTATGAGTTTTATGTTTGTAACATAAAAACCATAACTACTGACTTTCAGTTTACGGTACGGATCTTGACGGTATTGGCTGTACCGCTCACTTTTTGTCCAGACAGGCAAACTCATAATACCGGCACTGTGGAAGTCCCATTAAAAAAAGGACTTTTTGAAAGCTGCAGTAGTTACGTTGCGTTATGGCCAAAAAAGTGTGCGGGACAGATATACCTGCAAGACTCAAAATACCAGCGGTAGTGAAAAAGCAGCGTTATGAGACTTTTTCACTCATAACGCAAAAATCGTAATCTAGTCGTTAGTTAGTTATTTGTGTTGTGTTTTTTTTTTCAGTTTAATGGGTTATTATGTTAATTAGGTTTATTGCGACGTGGGGGTTTTGCGGTTTAGGGTTAATAGGGTAAATAGGTTTATTGCGATATGGGGGTTTTGCGGTTTAGGGGTTAATAGGTTAATTATGTTTATTGCGATGTGGGGGGTTTGCGGTTTAAGGGTTAATAGGGTAATTAGGTTTATTGCGATATGGGGTATGCGGTTTAGGAGTTAATAGGGTAATTAGGTTTATTGCGATGTGGGTGGTTGACGATTAAGGAATTAAGGGGTTAATTACTTCAATGTTCAATCATTGTCTCATTAGAAAACCCTTTTCTTTCCTAAAATATGTTGAGTCCAAAGAGCACCACAGCAAAGCTGTTAAGTGTCACTCCCCTACCCATAATCCCCAGTCATTCTCTTTGCATCTGTCAATGGAGGAGGTAAAGTTTGGTGCCTGAAGAAATGAATTCCATTTTCTGTACTTTTCCCTGCAAAGCAAGGATTTGGGTTTAGCTGAGTCCACATCAATCTCTTCAGTAGAATAGACTTTTAAGCAGTTATGAAGTTGTGAGGTAGTCCTTGCTTTGTTTCCTAACACATTGCTGCCCATGGTACAGAAAGCCAGAGCTGGGTACTCTGTTTCTTTTTCTACAGGTCTCTGTAAGGAGTATGTGTCCTTTCACGCCTCGAGAGCTGTCTTCCTGCCGGACAGCTAGACTGCAGGTAAGTGCTTTTGTCTTCTAGGTCTTGGAGACTTGCACTTCAGAAGAATATGCCATATGCAGTAAATGGGGACATTTTTTAAATCCTTTATACAGGATTTTCTTTGGCAGTGGGCAGGCACATTATGTATGTTGCGTCTAGGGGTTAATCTTCCCTTTATTGGGATGTTTTTCCTCTTTGGGTTAATTTTGTTGAAATACTTTATTAGTATGTGAGTGGCTTATGTATTATACAGGCATTTATGTATAAACTTCAAATTTGGTAGTTGGTTTTCTTTGCTTGCTTAGGTAGAACAGGCTAACTGACAAACTGCTTGAGTTTGAAACCAGCAGCAGCTACTTGCATCTTATGTTGTAGGCAGAAGGAAATGCGCGCCTTTTACTTTAAACGCGTGCCTTTTACTTGCTGCGTAGTTTCCTCTCTCTGTCGGTCATGTGACTTCTCTTTGCTGTCAGATATTCATGGAGCAGAGTGGCGTCTTTGAATTTCAGTCTCTTCTGTGTCGATCTACTATACAATCGTTTTAGAGACTTCTGGCAGCCAAATTGTGGTTTTAAATTTTTTTAAAGTGACAGTGTATTTAAAAAATTCTACAATTTGGGGAATTTTTTATTTAGTATTATGGACATGTACTAAGACTCTGTGTTTTTTTGACAAATGCTTGTTATGCCTAGAGGCGCAAATTGTTTTGCCTATGCATTTCTGTTGTTGCCCTCTGAGCCCTCTCTCTGGATGATGCTGTTCAGGCAATGCCACAGCTTTCTCCTCAAACGTCCCAAGCCTCTATGGCATCACATACAGATTATTTCACAGGAATGGGAGAAGCCAGGGATTCCTTTCTCCCCGTCTCCCGAATTTAAAAAGATGTTTCCTGTTGCTGACTCCATTAAAGGTTCTTGGTGCACGGTGCCTAAAGTAGAAGGGGCTATTTCTACTCTGGCTAAGAGAACTACGATACCTATAGAGGATAGCTGCTCCTTTAAGGATCACATGGACAAAAAGCTGGAAGCTTATTTGAAGAAGATGTATGTTCATTAAGGTCTTCAATGGCAACCTGCAGTTTCTATTGCCACAGTAGAAAGTGCGGCATCTTATTGGTGTCACGCTTTGTCTGAATCAATTTTATTAGAGACTCTGTTGGAGGAGATACAAGATAGGATTAAGACTCTTAAACTAGCCAATTCCTTTATTTCTGATGCTAACATGCAAGTTATTAGACTGGGAGCCAAGATGTCTGGCTTCACTGTCCTAGCCTGCAGGGCATTGTGGCTAAAATCTTGGTCAGCTGATGTTACCTCTAAGTCCAAGCTTCTGGTGCTACCATTCAAGCGGAAGACCTTGTTCGGACCTGGTCTGGCAGAAATAATTTCTGATATTACGGGTGGAAAAGGGTCTTTTCTACCGCAAGACAAGAAGAACAGACTCAAAGGACATCAAAGTAATTTTCATTCCTTTCGTAACTTCAAAGGTCAAAAGTCTTCCTCTCCCTCTTCCAAGCAGGAGCAGCCCAAGTCTTCTTAGAAGCCCAATCAGTCTTGGAATAAGGGGGAGCAATCAAAGAAACCCTCAGCTGAGTCTAAGTCAGCATGAAGGGTCGATCCCTGGTCCAGATTCGGATCAAGTGAGGGGCAGAATTTCCCTGTTTTATCAAGCGTGGAGACGAGATGTCCCAAATCCTTGGGCTGTGGACATAGTATCTCAGGGTTATAAAATAAAATTCAAAACTTTCCCTCCCAGGGGCAGATTCCACCTCTCAAGATTATCTGCTGACCAAGTAAAAAGAGAGGCATTCTTGAACTGTGTTCAGGACCTTTCTTCCCTGGGAGTGATTGTTCCAGTTCCAGTAAGGGAACAGGGCCTAGGATTCTATTCAAATCTGTTTGTGGTTCCCAAAAAAAGAGGGAACTTTTTGACCCATTTTAGCCCTAAAGTGCCTCTACAAGTTTCTCAGGGTATCGTCCTTCAAAATGGAAACCATTCGTTCCATTCTTCCTTTGGTTCAAGAGGGTCAGTTCATGACCACCATAGACCCGAAGGACGTGTATCTTCATGTTCCCATCCACAGGGGTCATAACAAATTCCTGAGATTCGCCTTTCTAGACAAACACTTTCAGTTTGTGGCTCTTCCATTTGGCCTTGCCACAGCTCCCAGAATTTTCTAAAAGGTTCTGGGGGCTCTCATGGCAGTGATCAGGTCTCAGGGAATTGCAGTGGTGCCATACCTGGATGATATATTGGTTCAGGCACCATCTTTTCAACAAGCAAACTCTCATACAGAGATCTTGTTGTCTTTTCTACGTTCCCACTGTTGGAATGTGAATCTGGAAAAGAGTTCCCTTGTTCCAGCTACAAGCGTGGTTTTCTTAGGAACCATAATAGATTCCCTATCTATGAAAACTTTTCTGACGGAGGTCAGAAAATCCAAAATTCTCTCCTCTTGCCTCTCTCTTAAGTCTACTGTTCGGCCATCAGTGGCTCAATGTATGGAGGTAATTGGTCTGATGGTTGCTTCCATGGACATCATTCCCTTTGCTCAATTCCATTTGAGAGCGCTGCAATTATGCATGCTCAGACAATGGAACAGAGACCATTCAGATCTGTCTCAGATGATAGATCTAGACCAGTCTACAAGAGACTCTCTCCCGTGGTGGCTTTCTCAGGACCATCTGTCTCAGGGCACATGCTTCTGGAGACCTTTCTGGGTTATTGTGACCATGGACACTAGCCAGCTAGGCTGGGGAGCAGTCTGGGTCTCGTTAAAGGCGCAGGGACTATGGACTCGGGAGGAGTCTGCTCTCCCCATAAACATCTTGGAGTTGAGAGTGATTTACAATGCTCTGATGGCTTGGCCTCAATTGTCCTTAGCCCGGTTTATCAGGTTTCAGTCGGACAAGATCACCTCAGTGGCTTACATCAACCACCAGGGAGAAACTCAGAGTTCCTTAGCCATGAAGGATGTGGCACGGATTATTCAGTGGGCGGAAGCTCACTTGTTGTCTATCTGCTATCCACATTCCTGGAGTGGCCAACTGGGAAGCGGGTTTCCTGAGCAGATAGACATTTCATCCCGGGGAGTCGGGAGGGGAGTTTGGGATGTATTATTTTTGGATGTCACAGAAATCAAAGCACTTGCCATACCACAAATGAATGGTCCATGCCACAAACGTATCACAAGAAATACAGAAAAAACTGCTTAATTGGCATCAGAAACTCTTTAAACACATATACTATAACCTTAATGCTCCTCTTAGCTTGTCTCCCCAAATTACCTTATACAAATTTACTTGAAGATGATATTGCCAAGATGACATCACAGAGTGCATACTTGTATTACCCACCTTCTAATTTTGCATATGTGTATGTATATATACACACACACACACATTTTATATATATATATATATATATATATATATATATATATATATATATATATATATATATATATATATATATATATATATATATATAGGGTATATATGTGTGTGTGTGTGTGTGTGTGTACTGCAGATGTGTTATAACAAATAAACATCAAAGCTGCACGCAGAGTTTAATAAATTATGCAAATCACTCTGACGTTTAAAAATTCATCTAAGTGCTTTGTTTTCTCAGTTTAAATAGGAGGGGCTGTTCTCTCATTCAATCTGCTTATCACCACATGTATTTAACACTGCTATGTCACTATCTGCTGCTCACCACATGTATTTAGCACTGCTATGTCACTATCTGCTGCTCACCACATGTATTTAGCACTGCTATGTTATTATCTGTTGCACATAATCTACTGCTCACCACATGTATTTAGCACTGCTATGTCACTATCTGCTGCTCACCACATGTATTTAGCACTGCTATGTGACTATCTGCTGCACATAATCTGCTGCTCACCACATGTATTTAGCACTGCTATGTCACTATATGCTGCTCACCACATGTATTTAGCACTGCTATGTCACAATCTGCTGCTCACCACATGTATTTAGCACTGCTATGTGACTATCTGCTGCACATAATCTGCTGCTTATCATATGAATTTAGCACTGCTATGTCACTATCTGCTGCTCACCACATGTATTTAGCACTGCTATGTCACAATCTGCTGCTCACCACATGTATTTAGCACTGCTATGTCACTATCTGCTGCACATAATCTGCTGCTCACCACATGTATTTAGCACTGCTATGTCACTATCTGCTGCTCACCACATGTATTTAGCACTGCTATGTCACTATCTGCTGCACATAATCTGCTGCTCACCACATGTATTTAGCACTGCTATGCCACTATCTGCTGCTCACCACATGTATTTAGCACTGCTATGTCACTATCTGCTGCACATAATCTGCTGCTCACCACATGTATTTAGCACTGCTATGTCACTATCTGCTGCTCACCACATGTATTTAGCACTGCTATGTCACTATCTGCTGCACATAATCTGCTGCTCACAACATGGATTTAGCACTGCTATGTCACTATCTGCTGTACAATGTATAATATTCTATCCAGTGTTCTCACCACATGTATTTAGCACTGATATGTCACTATCTGCTGCACATAATCTGCTGCTCACCACATGTATTTAACACTGCTATGTCACTATCTGCTGCACAATGTACAATATTCTCTAAAGTGTGCTGATCACCACTTGTATTTAGCACTGCTATGTCACTATCTGCTACAGAAGGTATAATACTCTCTCCAGTGTGATGCTCACCACTTGTATTTAGCACTGTGATGTCACTATCTGCTGCACAAGGTATAATACTCTCTCCAGTGTGATGCTCACCACATGTATTTAGCACTGCTATGTCACTATCTGCTGCACAAGGTACACTACTCTCTCCATTGTGATGCTCGACACTTGTATTTAGCACTGCTATGTCACTATCTATTGCACATTTTACAATACTCTCTCCAATGTGATGCTCACCACATTTATTTAGCACTGTCACTATCTGCTGCACAAGGTATAATACTCTCTCCAGTGTGATGCTCACCACATGTATTTAGCACTGCTATGTCACTATCTGCTGCAGAAGGTACAATACTCTATCCAGTGTGGTGCTCACCACATGTATTTAGCACTGCTATGTCACTATCTGCTGCACAAGGTACACTACTCTCTCCAGTGTGATGCTGGACACTTGTGTTTAGCACTGCAAAGTCACTATCTACTGCACATTTTACAATACTCTCTCCAATGTGATGCTCACCACATTTATTTAGCACTGCTATGTCACTGGAGCTCACTGAGAAACAAGCAGTGTAGAAAAAGTGGGGAGGGAATTAAAGCGAATCCTACATACAGCTGCACTAGATGTGTTTTCAGCTTCTCCCATGTACAGTTTACCCTAGCTTACCTTCCATACTGCAGGAATAGTAGTTTTCCACTGACTAGTACATGGGAGAAGCTGAAAACACATCTAGTGCAGCTGTATGCAGGATTTACTTTCATTCCATCCCCTCCTTTTCTACTCTGCTTGTTTCTCAGTGAGCTCCAGTGACACAGCAGTGCTAAATAAATGTGGTGAGCATCACATTGGAGAGTATTGTAAAATTTGCAGTAGAGCAGTAGATAGTGCCATAGCAGTGCTAAATACAAGTGGTGAGCATTACACTGGAGAGAGTAGCGTACCTTGTACAGCAGATAGTGACATAGTGCTAAATACAAGTGATGAGCATCACATTGGAAAGAGTAGTGTACCTTGTGCAGCAGATAGTGACATAGCAGTGCTAAATACATGTGGTGAGCATCACACTGGAGAGAGTAGTGTACCTTGTGCAGCAGATAGTGACATAGTAGTGCTAAATACATGTGGTGAGCATCACACTGGAGACAGTATTATACCTTGTACAGCAGATAGTGACATAGCAGTGCTAAATACAAGTGGTGAGCATCACACTGGAGAGAGTATTGTACCTTGTGCAGTAGATAGTGACACAGCAGTGCGAAATAAATGTGGTGAGCATCACATTGGAGAGAGTATTGTACGTTCTGCAGCAGAAAGTGATATAGCAGTGCTAAATACAAGTGGTGAGCATCACACTGGAGAGGGTATTGTACATTGTGCATCAGATAGTGACATAGCAGTGCTAAATACATGTGGTGAGCACCAGATTAAAGAGAGTATTGTACCTTGTGCAGCAGATAGTGACATAGCAGTGCTAAATACAAGTGGTGAGCATCAGATTGAAGAGAGTATTGTACCTTGTGCAGCAGATAGTGACATAGCAGTGTTAAATACATGTGGTGATCAGCAAACTGTAGATAGTATTGTACATTGTGCAGCAGATAGTGACATAGCAGTGCTAAATACAAGTGGTGAGCATCAGATTGAAGAAAGTATTGTACCTTGTGCAGCAGATAGTGACATAGCAGTGCTAAATACAAGTGGTGAGCATCACATTGGAGAGAGTATTGTACATTGTGCAGCAGACAGTGACATAGCAGTGCTAAATACAAGTGGTGAACATCACACTGGAGAAAGTATTGTACATTGTGCAGCAGATAGTGACATAGCAGTGCTAAATACAAGTGGTGAACATCACACTGGAGAAAGTATTGTACATTGTTCAGCAGATAGTGACATAGCAGTGCTAAATACAAATGGTGAGCATCACACTGGAGAGAGTATTATACCGTCTGCAGTAGATAGTGATATAGCAGTGCTAAATACATGTGGTGAGGCTAGCTACATGTTACATCTGACCTCCTGGCCAGCCCCTGACTACTCTACTCGTCGTCTAGTGTGTGTTTTCTATAAATTGCCTTTTGCTTTTGAAGTACTCTGAATGTCACAGAGTGCAGTTTATGTCTCCTGTGACAGTTTATGGCTTCATGTAATACATTCTCCTCTTCACACTACACCATATCTAACAGGAAGAGGGAAAATAAATTGACTTCTGGAAGTGCAACTACAGAGCCCCTCAGAAATGACCTAGTAACTTAGAAAGTGTGGAACGTTCTATAGGTTAGAAAGTCTATACAACGCTGTTATCCTAAGATTTTAGCCTCTAAATCAAGTGTTTTACTTTTATCATTGGTGCTCTGAGCCTTATAGAATTACTATAAACCTTTTTGGGGTTCTAAAGCTGGTTGGATCTCCCTCCCATTACCATCCAGCCTTTCACAGGCCCAGCCCATCATCCAAGCTTCTCATTTCTCTCTTTTGACCTGATACAGCCTGTTCCTTTTTCAGCATGAAACTCGGTTAACCCCACTCCTTTCTGTCAAACTGGCACAGCAAAAATAGGACATTTTACCCTTTCCCATCATCCTGTTGCTAGTGCAGTCCTTCTCAAACATCTCCTCTGCTGCTCTGTGTCCTCCTCCCCTGCTGGTCCCAGTCCCACACACTGACACACTAGTCCCACTGTCTGACAGTGACTCACCACGTATCGTTGTCGTCGATTGACTCCTCACTCCTGGCTGCCTGTGATTCCCCCGGGCCCCACTCTGCTGACTGACTTTTCTGACTGGTCTGACAGTGACTCTGAGTGACAGCCTTCAGTCTTCACTCAATCCCGGGCTAAAATTTGTGCCCAAAATTTTAAAAATGGTGCCAACCGGGGTCCCCTGACCGCGGGGCCGAGGAGGCCGCCTCGCTCGCCTTGCCCAAAGACCGACCCTTCCTCTGAGGAAGGACCTTCTAACTTCAAATCTTGTTTCTCTGAAGCTGACTGCTTGGAGATTGAATATAGTGTTAAAGGCCCAGCACTAGTACCCAGGCAAATAGGTGCGTGCTGTAGGGACCCTGCAATAGTCCCTTGTAGAATCCAAAGAAGCAGAAAAACAGCAGCACCTTGTAAAGCGCAAAAAATCTTCCTTTATTGGTTTAACATCATGGCAGACAAGAGATACAACGTTTCGGTCATACACTGACCTTAATCATGTTCTGCTTGGAGATTGAACACTTAGTTCTGTCTAAGCGTGGATTTTCTCAGTCGGTCATTGAAACCATGATCCAGGCAAAATTTTTCCATAAGGTATGGCATAAACACCTTTATTGATTTGAATCAAAGGGCTACTCTTGGAGTAGGGTCAGGATTCTAAGAATTTTGTCTTTTCTCCAGGAAGGTCTGGAGAAAGGGTTGTCAGTCAGTTCTCTGAAAGGTCAGATTTCTGCATTATCAATTTGTTGTTTTGTTACACAAGTGTCTGGTGGATGTGCCAGATATTAAAGCTTTTTGTCAGGCCCTGGTCAGAATCAGGCCTGTGTTTAAACCTGTTGCTCCTCCTTGGAGTTGTAATCTTGTTCTTAAAGTTTTGCAGCAGTCTCCGTTTGAGCCAATGCATTCCATAGATATTAAGTTGCTATCTTGGAAGGTTTTGCTTCTTATTGCTATCTCTGCTTTGAGAGTTTCGGAACTCTCGGCTTTGCAGTGGGATTCATCTTACCTTATCTTTCATGCGGATAAGGCGGTTCTTTGTACTAAATCATGTTTTCTTCGTAAAGTGGTTTTGGATAGAAATATTAATCAGGAAATTGTTGCTCCTTCTCTCTGTCCCAATCCTTCTTCTTCTCATAAAGAACGTCTGTTGCACAGCTTGGATGTTGTGCATGCTCTAAAATTCTACCTACAGGCGACTAAGGATTTTTGCTTCTGTCCTGTTTGTTTGTTTCTCAGGAAAGCATAAGGGTCAGAAGGCTACTTCTACTTCTCTTTCCCTCTGGTTGAGAAGTATGATTAGTTTTGCTTATGATACTGCTGGACAGCAGCCTCCTGAGAGAATTACAGCTCATTCCACTAGGGCTGTCTCCTCTTCTTGGGCTTTCAAAGATGAAGCTTTGTAATTTAGGTAATTGTATTTAATAAATGTAATTTATTTAATTATAGTGTAGTGTTAGGTGTTAGTGTAACTTAGGTTAGGTTTTATTTGTACTTTTGTATTTTATTTTTTTTGTACTTTTATTTATTTTTATTTGTACTTTTGTATTTATTTTAGCTAGGTAGTTAGTAAATAGTTAATAACTATTTATTAACTATTCTACCTAGTTAAAATAAATACAAACTTGCCTGTATAATAAAAATAAACCCTAAGATAGCTACAATGTAACTATTAGTTATATTGTAGCTATCTTAGGGTTTATTTTACAGGTAAGTATTTAGTTTTAAATAGGAATTATTTAGGTAATGATAGTAGGTTTTATATAGATTTATTTTAATTATATTTAAGTTAGGGGGTGTTAGGGTTAAGGTTAGACTTAGGTTTAGAGGTTAATAAATTTAGTATAGTGGCGTCGATGTTGGGGGCGGCAGATTAGGGGTTAATAAATGTAGGTAGGTGGCGGCAATGTTAGGGGCGGTAGATTAAGGCTTAATAATATTTTACTAGTGTTTGTGATGCGGGAGTGCGGCGGTTTAGGGGTTAATATTTTAGTGGTGGCAATGTCCGGAGTGGCAGATTAGGGGTTAATAAGTATAATTTAGGTGTCGGCGATGTTGGGGGTGGCAGATTAGGGGTTAATAAGTGTAAGATTAGGGGTGTTTAGACTCGGGGTTCATGTTAGGGTGTTAGGTGTAAACATAAATTTTGTTTCCCCTTAGGAATCAATGGGGCTGCGTTACGGAGCTTTACGCTGCTTTTTTGCAGGTGTTAGACTTTTTTTCAGCCGGCTCTCCCTATTGATGTCTAAGGGGAAATTGTGCAGCAGCACGTAAATCCAGCTCACCGCAGCTTTCAGCAGCGCTGGTTTTGGAGTGCGGTATGGAGCTCAATTTTGCTTTACGCTCACTTCTTGCCTGATAACGCAGTTTTTTTGTAAACCTGTAATACCAGCGCTGTAGGTAAGTGAGCAGTGATAATAACGTGCAAGTTAGTACTGCACCCCTCATAACGCAAAACTCGTAATCTAGCCGTTTATTAGGTAAGCATAAATGTTGGGTTTTTTTTTTGCAAATAAGGCACATTGGCAACTTTGTTTTATTGGTGCTGGTATAAATCTGAATTTCATTATTGTATTCATTATGTCCCTACTTCAGCCATTTTTATTTTAAACCAAGGAGTTTATTACATTTTAAAGGGACAGTCTAGTCCAAAATATACTCATGATTCTGATAGGGCATGTGATTTTAAACAACTTTCCAATTTACTTTTATCACCAATTTTGCCTTGATCTCTTGGTATTCTTAGTTGAAAGCTAAACCTAGCTAGGCTCATAAGCTAGTTTCTCAGACCTTGAAGGCCACCTCTTATCTGAATGCATTTTGACAGTTTTTCACCACTAGAGGGCATTAGTTCATGTGCATCAAATAGATAACATTATGCTCACGCACGTGGAGTTACCTAGGAGTCAGCACTGATGCAAGTCTGTCAAAAGAACTGAAAAAACCATTATCAAAACGTAATGGTAAAAAAAATATCATTATAATTTCATAAAATTAAAATCCTTCAATGTTATGTATCTATAACCCGCCACCACTTCAGTGGACAAATTGGACAACATTTTTTATACGTACAGATACTGGTAACATTTAGAAAAAAATCAATGCATTGGTGTCAGTGAACCTTACAGCTCACTATAATAAACTTGTAAACCCCATCTCTGTTACATAGCCATGCTCAATTTAACTACAGGGTAGCCAAAACTCTTGTATGTTGTCCCAGTCATTGGTGTCAGTAAGTTGATGCTCTAATATGTAAATATGTGTCCCCAGCTTCTTTCAGCCTTCATGTTCCACTCTGTTCCTGTGTGATCCTTAAGGGATACATACACACTGGCTCTCAGTGTACCAGTGCAATATAAGGAACTGTAGATTCACTCTACTTCTGAAGCTACCGGCAGTGCACCTGAATTAAATTTGTATAGAGGTAGATAAGAGGACCATGACTTACAAGCCCCCTATTATGAGCCCACCACCCCCTCCAAATCTACTGTCTATTCCCCCCCCCCCGATACTCTTAACACCCCTCAGGGGGCAGTATCACCCACTTTCGGAACCCCTGCTCTAAACTGTGGGTTGCAATTAAATGGATAGCAAAATTAATTAATTAGTGCTGCGGAATCTGTTGGCACTCTACAAATACTCGATAAGAATAATAATAATAATTAACTTTCTTAATTCAGATAGGGCATGTCATTTTAAACAACTTTCTAATTTACTTTTAGCATCAAATATGCTTTGTTCTCTTGATATTCTTAGTTGAAAGCTAAATCTAGGTAGGCTCATAAGCTAATTTCTGAGCCCTTGAAGGCCACCTCTCATCTGAATGCATTTGGCAGTTTTTCACAGCTAGAGGGAGTTAGTTTATGTGTGTCATATAGATAACATTGTGCTCTTGCATGTGGGAGTTATTTAAAGGGACAGTCTAGTCAAAATTAAACTTTCATGATTTAGATAGGGCATGTAATTTTAAACAACTTTCCAATTTACTTTTATCATTACATTTGCTTTGTTCCCTTGGTGGTATTTTTTGAAAAGTTAAACCTAGGTAGGCTCAAACTGATTTCTAAGCCGTTGAAAATCACCTCTTAGCTCAGAGCATTTTGAAAGTTTTTCACAGTTAGATAGTACTAGTGCATGTGTCTCATTATGAGTTATTTAGGAGTCTGCACTGATAGGCTAAATTGCATGTCTGTCAAAAGCACTGAGATAAAGGGACAGTCTGCAGAGGCTAAGATATAAGGTAATCACAGAGGTAAAACATAGGTTAATATAGCAGTGTTGGTTCTGCAAAACTGGGGAATGGATCATAAAGGGATTATCTATCTTTTTAAACAATAAAAATTATGGTGTAGACTGCCCCTTTAAGAGTCAACACTAATTGCCTGAAATGCAAGTCTGTCAAAAGATCTGAGATAAGGAGGAAGTCAGCAGAGGCTTAGATATAAGGTAATTACAGAGGTAAAAAGTATATTTTTATAACAGTGTTGGTTATGCAAAACTGGGGAATGGTAAATAAAGGGAATATCTATCTTTTTAAACAATAACATGTTTGGTGTTTACTATCCCTTTAAAGGAAATCATTACAATGTGTATAATTCATTTGTGAAGTGCCCATTACTTCCTGTCACAGCCATACAAGGGGGCAGAGGTCTCTACAGGAAGGCATATCTAGCTTGGTCTCATAAACTTGCAACAACCAATCACAGTAATGCATTGCTGTTACTTAGCCTACCCAGGTATGCTTTTAAAAGCAAATTAGATCATGCAAATAAATGTGAAACTTTTTTTTTTAATTGTGTGCTCTGGCTGAATCATGAGAGAACATTTTTGGGTTTCATGTACATTTAAGTTACCAACATGTCAACTCCCTCATTTCCTTGGGGCTGTGGCTACACTGAGAATTTGTAAGTGCTAATTTGGCAACAAAGCAAATAATTTGTCCTGAGTAAGATCAGTTTAGTCTTATCCTTTTTCTAGTATGGTACTAGAGTTTATTTTTCCATTCATCTGGTGACCTTTTCTTATGTTTATTTATTTTATTCGATCACTAAAGAACACCTCATGCCCATTTATAAAATGAATGCCATGATACTGGTGCTATGACAACTCCTTAACTGTGCCTTGAGGGTCTGTCTCCTGAAAAAAACTTAAAGGGACAGTTTTTGCAATATTATTTGTAGCTGTGTTATACAATGTAGCCAAATATTGCTGCCTTAGAGTACTAAAGACACATGCACACTCCTGAGCTCTTATGAGCCTACCTTGTTTTAATCTTCAATAAAAGATACATACGCCTAGATTTAGAGTTCTGCAGCCAAAGGGGTGCGTTGGCTATGCATGCTTTTTTCTGGCCGCACCTTTTAAATACCGCTGGTATTGAGAGTTCACAGAATGGCTGCGTTAGGCTCCAAAAAAAGAAGAGTAGAGCATATTTAACGCAACTTCAACTCTTGATACCAGCGGTGCTTACGGACGCGGCCAGCTTCAAAAACGTGCTCGTGCACGATTCCCCCATAGAAAACAATGGGGCTGTTTGAGCTGAAAAAAAAACCTAACACCTGCAAAAAATCCGCGTTCAGCTCCTAACGCAGCCCTATTGTTTTCTATGGGGAAACACTTCCTACGTCTGCACCTAACACTCTAACATGTACCCCGAGTCTAAACACCCCTAACCTTACACTTATTAACCCCTATTCTGCCGCCCCCGCTATCACTGACCCCTGCATATTATTATTAACCCCTAATCTGCCGCTCCGTAAACCGCCGCTACTTACATTATCCCTATGTACCCCTAATCTGCTGCCCCTAACACCGCCGACCCCTATATTATATTTATTAACCCCTAATCTGCCCCCCACAACGTCGCCTCCACCTGCCTACACTTATTAACCCCTAATCTGCCGTCCGCACGCTACCGCTACTATAATAAAGCTATTAACCCCTAATCCGCCTCACTCCCGCCTCAATAACCCTATAATAAATAGTATTAACCCCTAATCTGCCCTCCCTAACATCGCCGACACCTAACTTCAAGTATTAACCCCTAATCTGCCGATCGGAGCTCACCGCTACTCTAATAAATTTTTTAACCCCTAAAGCTAATTTTAACCCTAACCCTAACCCCCCCTAAGTTAAATATAATTTTATTCTAACGAAATAAATTAACTCTTATTAAATAAATTATTCCTATTTAAATCTAAATACTTACCTGTAAAATAAACCCTAATATAGCTACAACATAAATTATAATTATATTATAGCTATTTTAGGATTAATATTTATTTTACAGGCAACTTTGTATTTATTTTAACCAGGTACAATAGCTATTAAATAGTTAAGAACTATTTAATAGCTAAAATAGTTAAAATAATTACAAAATTACCTGTAAAATAAATCCTAACCTAAGTTACAATTAAACCTAACACTACACTATCAATAAATTAATTAAATAAAATACCAACAATTATCTACAATTAAACCTAACACTACACTATCAAAAAATTATTTAAATACAATATCTACAAATAAATACAATGAAATAAACTAACTAAAGTACAAAAAAATAAAAAAGAACTAAGTTACAAAAAATAAAAAAATATTTACAAACATTAGAAAAATATTACAACAATTTTAAACTAATTACACCTACTCTAAGCCCCCTAATAAAATAACAAAGCCCCCCAAAATAAAAAAATGCCCTACCCTATTCTAAATTTAAAAAGTTCAAAGCTCTTTTACCTTACCAGCCCTGAACAGGGCCCTTTGCGGGGCATGCCCCAAAGAATTCAGCTCTTTTGCCTGTAAAAAAAACACATACAATACCCCCCCCCCCAACATTACAACCCACCACCCACATACCCCTAATCTAACCCAAACCCCCCTTAAATAAACCTAACACTAAGCCCCTGAAGATCTTCCTACCTTATCTTCACCATACCAGGTTCACCGATCAGTCCTCGGAAGTGTTGATCCAAGCCCAAGCGGGGGGGCTGAAGAGTGACGTCCATCCTCGGGCTGAAGTCTGGATCCAAGCGGCGGCTGAAGAAATCCATCATCGGGCTGAAGTCGGAAGCCCATCATCGGGATGAAGTCTTCTATCAAGCCGCATCTTCAATCTTCTTTCTTCTGGAGCGGAGCGGAGCCATCTTCTTCCAAGCCGACGCAGAACATCCTCTTTAACCAACGCCTACTCGCCGAATGACGGTTCCTTTAAATGACATCATCCAAGATGGCGTCCCTCGAATTCCAATTGGCTGATAGGATTCTATCAGCCAATCGGAATTAAGGTAGGAATATTCTGATTGGGTGATGGAATCAGCCAATCAGAATCAAGTTCAATCCGATTGGCTGATCCAATCAGCCAATCAGATTGAGCTTGCATTCTATTGGCTGTTCCAATCAGCCAATATAAAGCTGGGGGGCTTTGTTATTTTATTAGGGGGCTTAGAGTAGGTGTAATTAGTTTAAAATTGTTGTAATATTTTTCTAATGTTTGTAAATATTTTTTTATTTTTTGTAACTTAGTTCTTTTTTATTTTTTGTACTTTAGTTAGTTTATTTCATTGCATTTATTTGTAGATATTGTATTTAATTAATTTATTGATAGTGTAGTGTTAGGTTTAATTGTAGATAATTGTAGATATTGTATTTAATTAATTTATTGATAGTGTAGTGTTAGGTTTAATTGTAGATAATTGTAGGTAGTTTAATTAATTTATGTATTGATAGTGTAGTGTTAGGTTTAATTGTAACTTAGGTTAGGATTTATTTTACAGGTAATTTTGTAATTATTTTAACTATTTTAGCTATTAAATAGTTCTTAACTATTTAATAGCTATTGTACCTGGTTAAAATAAATACAAAGTTGCCTGTAAAATAAATATTAATCCTAAAATAGCTATAATATAATTATTATTTATATTGTAGCTATATTAGGGTTTATTTTACAGGTAAGTATTTAGATTTAAATAGGAATAATTTATTTAATAAGAGTTAATTTATTTCGTTAGAATAAAATTATATTTAACTTAGGGGGGTGTTAGGGTTAGGGTTAAAATTAGCTTTAGGGGTTAAAAAATTTATTAGAGTAGCGGTGAGCTCCGATCGGCAGATTAGGGGTTAATACTTGAAGTTAGGTGTCAGCGATGTTAGGGAGGGCAGATTAGGGGTTAATACTAGGGTTGCACCGATACCGATACTAGTATCAGTATCTGTACCGATACCAAGTATTTGCATGAGTACTTGTACTCATGCAAATGCACCGATACTTAAACCGATACCTCCACTTCCTACCGATATGCTACCTTGTGGCGTTTTTTCAAACTGCATGTTCCCATTTCATTTTAAACTGGAGTGGAGACTAAACTAAAAATTGTTTACTACTGTTCTGCCAATACAAATTGCTGTTATTTGTATTATTGTAGTAGAGATCACTGTACCTCGTTCACATAAACCCCTGAAGTACTGGGCAGTTAATAAACAGATTTCCAGCTCTGGCTAAAATGGCCCAAAAATATCTTTCTGCACCATGCAGTAGTGTGGAAAGTGAAAGACTGTTCAACTTAGAGTCGAACCTCCATACAAATGTCAGATTGATGTTATATAACAGCCCTACAACCCAATTGCATCACCCCTTTAAATTTAATCTTTTATTGTAATATTTTTTATTTATAAACATGTTCAGTAAACTTTTGACAAATACAACTGTTTTATTATTTCATAATTTCTTTTGAATTACAATCCTTTATAATTATAAAGAAGGAATCTTAAATAATTAGTCTGTATTATGCTTGATAAACTGTCACATGACATAAAAAAAAAAAAGTATCGTTAATTGGTATCGGCGAGTATTTGAAAACAAGAATCGGTACTTGTACTCGGTCATAAAAAAATGGTATCGGTGCAACCCTAGTTAATACTATTTATTAAAGGGTTATTGAGGCGGGAGAGAGGCGGATTAGGGGTTAATAACTTTATTATAATAGCGGTGCGGTCCGCTCGGCAGATTAGGGGTTAATAAGTGTAGGCAGGTAGAGGCGACGTTGTGGGGGGCAGATTAGGGGTTAATAAATATAATATAGGGGTCAGCGGTGTTAGGGGCAGCGGATTAGGGGTACATAGCTATAATGCAGCTGGCGGCGGCGTGCGGACGGCAGATTAGGGGTTAATAAGTGTAGGTAGCTGGCGGCGACGTTGTGGGGGGCAGATTAGGGGTTAATAAATATAATATAGGGGTCGGCGGTGTTAGGGGCAGCAGATTAGGGGTACATAGGGATAACGTAGTTGGCGGCAGTGTAGGAGCGGAAGATTAGGGGTTAAAAAATTTTTAATAGAGTGGCGGCGATGTGGGGGGACCTCGGTTTAGGGGTGTATAGGTAGTTTATGGGTGTTAGTGTACTTTAGAGCACAGTAGTTAAGAGCTTTATAAACCGGCGTTAGCCCAGAAAGCTCTTAACTACTGACTTTTTTCTGCGGCTGGAGTTTTGTCGTTAGATTTCTAACGCTCACTTCAGACACGAATCTAAATACCGGAGTTAGAAAGATCCCATTGAAAAGATAGGATACGCAATTGACGTAAGGGGATCTGCGGTATGGAAAAGTCGCGGCTGGAAAGTGAGCGTTAGACCCTTTCCTGACTGACTCCAAATACCGGCGGTAGCCTAAAACCAGCGTTAGGAGCCTCTAACGCTGGTTTTGACGGCTACCGCCAAACTCTAAATCTAGGCCATAGAGAACTAAGCAAATTTAATAACAGAAGTAAGTTGGAAAGTTGTTTAAAATGACATGCTTTTTCCGAATCTTAAAAGTTCAATTTTACTTTACTGTCCCTTTAAGTTCACCAAAGGACCATTCTAAGAATTTTACTATTAGCAATATTATATTGCATGAGTTCATCATGATAAGAAACTTCACTGCAATGTGAGAGGTTGCCAGTTCCCACTCTCCATAATCCAAGACTAGCCAAAAATATATACAACCTGGCCCCTTTTTGTACAGGAAGGCCCCTAGTTATCAATGTCTGTTGGACGAGATCCGACAGAGCGGATCAGGTCTGACAGACATCGCTGAATACGGCGAGCAATATGCTCACCGTATTCAGCATTGCACCAGCAGCTCACAAGAGCTGCTGGTGCAACGCCGCCCCCTGCAGACTCGCGGCCAACAGGCCACCAGCAGGGGGGTGTCAATCAACCCGATCATACTCGATCGGGTTGATTTCCGGCGATGACTGTCCGCCTGCTCAGAGCAGACAGACAGGTTATGGAGCAGCGGTCTTTGTGACCGCTGCTTCATAACTGCTGTTTCTGGCGAGTCTGAAGACTCGCCAGAAACATGGGGCATCAAGCTCCATACGGAGCTTGATACATATGCCCCGAACTATCACAAGCTCCCTAGTAATAGTCAGATGTATATAACATCATCAATAAGTATTATTCTCTATCAACAATTTAAATATGAACAAAAAGAATTTGTTGACCCATAAAATGTAATTGGTTAAAAAGAATATCTTTTTTTTTTTTTTTGCTAACTCCCTAGAAGCATTACCTTACCTTCTTATATGTCTAGCTTAAAGGACTATAAAAGGTTTCAGTTAATTGTTAATGTTTCAAAATTTCAACGGAGAAGACTACCTCGGAAATTAGTTTTTATAATCTATAATCTAATCATGCCGCGCCTCATTACTTATTAGGATTTCTAGAATGTTCTACATTCTACATGTGTGCCTCCTATTCTTTATGACAATGTGTATAATGGCCTGGTGATTACTGCATCCCTCCCGTTGAATTTGTACCGTAAATTAATATTGCAGGCAGTGTCGTAACTAGACCCCCATTTCAACAGTACCCTTGCTGGCTGTTTGCAATCAGCAGAAACTTAGCCAGCAGCCACCTAGGACAAAGACGAGATGTGAATGTAAGTCATTCTTTCTCCATGGTTAGTTTGTATCAGAGGAAGTGTGCAGCCTTTTTTTTTATAAATATGGTGGCAGGTTTTTCTGCACAGCAACACTGTGGTGGACATGTTGAAAACACTGCAACCATATTTTATTTTGCATGGGGGAACACAGAGGGGTCAGACATGATGCAGATGGAGTGATGCCAGTACTGTTTGCAGAGCCCACCTGGGTCCCCTAGAGTAATGGGCCCAGTCTTACATGAGACCTCTGAGACCCATGTCATTACACCCCTGATTGAAACCTGTTGAACTGCCTTCTGTTTTTTTGCAGCAGGTTTGCTGACTCCTCTTAATTTTTGAGACTTAGGTGTAACGCCAGTACTGTTGAGAGCTACGAGCATCAGGGTAAGGTTCTTATATGTAGACTTTGTGTGAGGGGTTATGATTATTTGTCTCTAGAGAGAACATTCGAAAAAGTTAATTGGAGTGAGATTAGAGGAGGTATTAGTAAGCAGAAAGGAAGAACAGGTTTTTCTGATAATTTCATTATTTCTTTAACTGAATATTCTCTTCAGTTTGACCACATTTGTAGAATTCTAAAAAGAAACCTACATGTTTTGAAGGAAGATAATATATTGGAACCTTTGATAGAGAATTTTAAATTTGTAGCAAAGAAACCACAGACATTAGCAACCAAGATTTGCAGAGTATGGTCACTTTTCGGTATAAGGATAGGGGCAAATGGTTAAAAAGAGTTGAGAATTATAGGTGTCACATGGCTAATACTTTTAAAAACTTTTGTGACACTGCAAAGTTTTAAGATAAATTTCCATGCTAGATGCCTGACAGTGTTTTTTGTTGTTTATTTATTAGAATGTAACTTATGTGGCATTCAATATGTTGGTCAAACTTCTAGAGCATTAAGATCCCTGAACATCTTAGGGATGTTAAAAATCATAATAATGATTCTGAAGTATCTTAATATTTCAATGGTGAGCATTTTACCAATTTACCCCGCTTTAAGATCATTGTAATTTATTTGGTTAAAATGCCCCCTAGGGGTGGTGATAAATATTACATTTTGAGTAAGCAGTGATGTGGAAATTTAGCCCAAATAGATTCATACCAGATGGAGAAAATAAAAGAATAGGAAACAAAATTTTACCGGTTTAAGGGTTGATCTGTATTAACGGCTAGTAGGACCCCCCTAACAAACAAGATAGGTAAAAGCAAGTTTTCGCTATGTGATTCAGTTTATATACCTAAAAACATTTCTTAATTAGTGATGTCGCGAACCTAAAATTTTCGGTTCGCGAACCACGGATTTGAACTTCCGGTATTGTTCGCGAACGCGCGAACCGCGCGAACCGCCATTGAATTCAATAGGCAGGCGAACTTTAAAACCTACAAGGACTCTTTCTGGCCACAATAGTGATGGAAAAGTTGTTTCAAGGGTACTAACACCTGGACTGTTGCATGCTGGAGGGGGATCCCTGGCAAAACTCCCATGGAAAATTACATAGTTGATGCAGAGTCTGCTTTTAAGCCATAATGGGTCATAATCAACTAACATTCCCAAAGTGGCTGTCTCAAAACATCCCGGACAGAAGATAGATTGATAGTGATAGATAGGATAGATAGATATACATAGATTGATAGTTAGATAGAATCGATAGAAGAGAAATAGATAGATTTGTTAGATATATAATTACCCTAATAAATTCTAATAATCAAACATGCGTTCTTGGACCCAACTAGCTTGTGTTAATTAGTACTTTTCTTAGCACTTTAATCCCTGTTCCCCCCCCTATCAGGGGAGTTCTATATGGCCTGCCAGATTACCCCGAAAAATTATAATAATAAGAAATGTGGTCTGCTACTTATTTTAACGAGGTTGTGTTTTAAGTACTACCATTCTTAGCACTTTAATCTCTGTAACTCCCCCTATTTGGTGAGGTCTATACGGCCTGGATGATTACCCATACAAAATATAATAATAAGACATCTGCTCTTGGTCTGCGACCCATGGTAACTATGTTGTGTTAATTAGTAATGTCCTTCGCATTTTAATAGCTGTTACTCATACTCACCCTATCGGTGGAGGTCTATATGGCCTGCATGATTACCCTTACAAAATATAACAACCAAACATATGCTTTGGTACCCATGGTAAGTAGGTTGTGTTAAGTAGTACTGTTCTTTGCATTTTGATACCTGTTACAACACCAAATGGTGGCAGGTCTATCTGGCCTTCATGATTAGCTGCACCCAAACCCAAAAAAAAGCCGAGTGGTCTTAGACTAACACCCATGGCTAACTCGGTTGTTTCAATTAGTACTATTCTTAGCACTTTCATCCCTGTTACGGGCGGTCTACATGGCCATCATGATTAGCCGAACAAAATACTACAATCCAACCTTTGCTCAGTCTTCATAGGTCCTTCATTGTCTGTATTTTGATAGTACAGTTCTTATTATTTTTATAGCTGATACAACACTGAATGGTGGCAGCTCTATATGGCCTGCATGATTAGCCGCACCCAATACAAAAATAAATCCAAGCGGTCTTGAATTAACACCCATGGCTAACTCTGTTGTTTCAAGTAGTACTATTCTTAGCACTTTCATCTCATCATCCCTGTTACTTCCAGGACTCTCGGTGGTGGTGGTCTACATGGCCATCATGATTAGCCTAACCAAATACTACAATCCAACCTTGGCTCAGTCTTCCTAAGGCCCTTCATTGGCTGTATTTTGGTAGTACTGTTCTTATTAGTTTAATAGCTGATACGACACCGAATGTTGTCAGCTCTATATGGCCTGCATGAATAGCCGCACCCAAAGCCAAAAAAAAGCCAAGCAGTTTTGCACTAACACCCATGGCTAACTCTGTTGTTTCAAGTTCTACTTTTCTTAGCTCTTTCATCTCATCATCCCTGTTACTTCCAGGACTCTCGGTGGTGGTGGTCTACATGGCCATCATGATTAGCCTAACCAAATACTACAATCCAACCTTGGCTCAGTCTTCCTAAGGCCCTTCATTGGCTGTATTTTGGTAGTACTGTTCTTATTAGTTTAATAGCTGATACGACACCGAATGTTGTCAGCTCTATATGGCCTGCATGAATAGCCGCACCCAAAGCCAAAAAAAAGCCAAGCGGTTTTGCACTAACACCCATGGCTAACTCTGTTGTTTCAAGTTCTACTATTCTTAGCTCTTTCATCTCATCATCCCTGTTACTTCCAGGACTCTCGGTGGTGGTGGTCTACATGGCCATCATGATTAGCCTAACCAAATACTATAATCCAACCTTGGCTCAGTCTTCCTAAGGCCCTTCATTGGCTGTATTTTGGTAGTACTGTTCTTATTAGTTTAATAGCTGATACGACACCGAATGTTGGCAGCTCTATATGGCCTGCATGAATAGCCGCACCCAAAGCCAAAAAAAAGCCAAGCGGTTTCGCACTAACACCCATGGCTAACTCTGTTGTTTCAAGTTCTACTATTCTTAGCTCTTTCATCTCATCATCCCTGTTACTTCCAGGACTCTCGGTGGTGGTGGTCTACATGGCCATCATGATTAGCCTAACCAAATACTACAATCCAACCTTGTTAACAGAAATATGATTGCTGGCAACAATTGGCTAGGTGTGCCTGGCTCACAGCAGGCTGCAAGGCAGGAGGAAAGTGCTATTCAATGGCACCAGCAAACTGAGGATTCAAATCCCAGCAACTATTACCAAAAATCTTAATTTTTAATTATTAGAATACTGTCACAACAAATATGATTGGTGTAAATATTTTTTAAGTAGGCCGGGCACACAGGCTTGGAAGGCTGTAGAAAAGTGCAATTCAAAGGCACGAGCAAACTGAGGATTAAAATCATCAACAATCAAGATTTTTTTTAATTGTAATTAGTAACTATACTGTGACAAAAAATTAGGATTGGTGTAAATAGTTGGCAAGACGGCCTGGCACAAAAGGATGGCAGGCAGGAGGTAGATGCAATTCAAGGACACTAGGAGACTGATTACTGACAGTCTAAACAGTGATGATTGACAATTTTTGCAATACTGTTAACAGAAATATGATTGTTGACAACAATTGGCTAGGTGGGGGCCTGGCTCACAGCAGGCTGCAAGGCAGGAGGAAAGTGCTATTCAATGGCACCAGCAAACTGAGGATTCAAATCACAGCAACTATTACCAAAAATTTTAATTTTTAATTATTAGAATACTGTCACAACAAATATGATTGGTGTAAATATTTTTTAAGTAGGCCGGGCACACAGGCTTGGAAGGCTGTAGAAAAGTGCAATTCAAAGGCACGAGCAAACTGAGGATTAAGATCATCAACAATCAAGATTTTTTTAATTGTAATTAGTAACTATACTGTGACAAAAAATTAGGATTGGTGTAAATAGTTGGCAAGACGGCCTGGCACAAAAGGATGGCAGGCAGGAGGTAGATGCAATTCAAGGACACTAGGAGACTGATTACTGACAGTCTAAACAGTGATGATTGACAATTTTTGCAATACTGTTAACAGAAATATGATTGCTGACAACAATTGGCTAGGTGGGGGCCTGGCTCACAGCAGGCTGCAAGGCAGGAGGAAAGTGCTATTCAATGGCACCAGCAAACTGAGGATTCAAATCACAGCAACTATTACCAAAAATTTTAATTTTTAATTATTAGAATACTGTCACAACAAATATGATTGGTGTAAATATTTTTTAAGTAGGCCGGGCACACAGGCTTGGAAGGCTGTAGAAAAGTGCAATTCAAAGGCACAAGCAAACTGAGGATTAAGATCATCAACAATCAAGATTTTTTTAATTGTAATTAGTAACTATACTGTGACAAAAAATTAGGATTGGTGTAAATAGTTGGCAAGACGGGCAGAAGGTAGATGCAATTCAAGGACACTAGGAGACTGATTACTGACAGTCTAAACAGTGATGATTGACAATTTTTGCAATACTGTTAACAGAAATATGATTGCTGACAACAATTGGCTAGGTGGGGGCCTGGCTCACAGCAGGCTGCAAGGCAGGAGGAAAGTGCTATTCAATGGCACCAGCAAACTGAGGATTCAAATCAAAGCAACTATTACCAAAAATTTTAATTTTTAATTATTAGAATACTGTCACAACAAATATGATTGGTGTAAATATTTTTTAAGTAGGCCTGGCACACAGGCTTGGAAGGCTGTAGAAAAGTGCAATTCTAGGGCACGAGCAAACTGAGGATTAAGATCAACACTAAAAAATTTTTTTATTTAAATTAATAACTATGCTGTCTGTGACAGCAATTATGATTGGTGTAAATAGTTGGCTAGACGGCCTGGCACAAAAGGCTGGCAGTGGCAGGCAGGAGGTAAATGAAATTCAATGGCACTAGGAGACTGAATATTTGCAGTCCAAAAAATTATGATTTTTTTTTTTTAATTACTGTTACAAGAATTGTGATTGGTGCCACTAATTGGCTACTTGAGCCTGGCAGACAGGCTGGCAGATATGAGTCGTGGATGGTAGGTAGGGCAGCAATTTAACACAGTATGCTTTGTAAGTGACAAAAACACAGGACTGATAGAAAATTAAGTTACATTACACTAGCAAAATATTTTAAAATTTTAGATTTTTATATTAAAATTATGTTAAGAAGTGCAATGCACATATGACTATGAGTGGTCGCACTGGCTGGCTGCTACGTAGGGCAGCAATTATAACAAAAGTATGCTGTGTAAGTCAGATAGACAGTTAGACACAGGCCTGATAGAAAATACAATTAGATTACACTAGCATAATGATTTAAAGACTTTTTTTTGGCAATTTAAAGAAAAAGGTTAAGCACATGTATATGAGTCGTGGCTGATAGCCTTGGAAGGGCAGCTATTAAAAACAGTAGGCTCTGTAAGCTGGATACACACATGCCTGATAGAAAATACTATTAGATTACACTAGAAAAATGATTGAAATTATTTTTTGGGGGGGGAAATTAAAAAAAGGTTAAACACATATGAGTCGTGGCTCATAGACTAGGGAGGGCAGCAAGTAAACACAGTAGGCTCTCTATGTCAGCAAAACACACAGGCCGGATAGAAAATTATATTAAATTACACTAGCAAACAAATTTAAACTTTTTTTTTTATATATATTAAAATTAAGGTGAAGGAGAATAGATATGAGTGCTGGGTGGCTGCCTGGCACAGACCAATTAACCAAAAGACTGAAAAAAAAAAGAGGTATATTAATGTTGAGTGAGCCTGACAGACACAGGCATGATAGTAAATGTAATTAGATTACACTAGAAAAATATTTTTTGTGTTTTTTTTTTTTAATTAAAAATAATGTTATAAACGGATATTAACACTGGTGGCTGCTGGCTAGCACAGAGCAATGAACCAGAGTATATGCTGTGTGACACTGGCCTGATAGAAAATGAAAAAAAATTACACTAGAAAAATAATTATATTTTTGGGTTAGTTAAATTTAAACTAATGTTGTTAGGGAGATATCAGTGGTGGCAGTAGTCACAGCATTTGCTGTGAGCCTTAAACACACAGCTGAAAGCCAGGCAAATACTAATAAAAAGAAAACAACCACAAAAAAAAAAAGGTACGAAATATAGCCCTAAAAGGGTCTTTTTGGGGTGCTGTGCTTGCAGCAGAGATGAGTGGAGTCCTTCTGGACTGTAAATACACTAGCCTAGCTATGTTTTTCCTATTAATGTCAGGAGCAAAAACACAACACGTCCTCTCATTAAGAAAGCAAGGTAGTTATGAGTCTAAAATGGCGGATTCCGAGTAGCTGGGAGTGTCTGAGAGGGAGTGTCTGATGTTGATTGGCTCTAATGTGTCAGGTGGCTGTGACATAAAGGGTCAAAGTTTCCACAATGATGACACATAGGGGCGGATCGAACATCGCCATGTGTTCGCCCACAAACGCGAACGCGAACAAGCTATGTTCGCTGTGAACCGTTTGCGGGCGAACAGTTCGGGACATCACTATTCTTAATAAGAGAAATATAAGTAATTGGTCATTGTTAATCACACCACACTACATCACTAGCTGAGGCAGCACAAAAACAGATCGCAAAACAAAGGCGAGATTCATTTCTCTAGCTAAATTATTTTTCTTTGCTACATTTATATCACATGGATTCCTACAATCAAAGCTATAGGACAGGTACATATTAGTAAAATGGAGTTTCATAGAACAGTAAGAGACAAAGAAAAAATAGGCTAAAGCATGATAATAGCAAACATTTTATAACAGAAGGGATTTTGGGGATTAATAAATTGAGAACCAAAGCCCCTTATGGTTTGAGTCTTAAATGGGATATGAGTTATTTTGTTGAATAAAAAATATTTCATATGGGGCACTTCCGGGCAGGTGCCATCTTACTGGTCGCACTGAGCTTCAGCTCCTGGGACCTTCACCACCTTTTTTCTCATTTTGGGCTGAAAATTTGATATTAACATATCTAATAAGGTGGAGAGGTTTAACTGGAGACGCTCTAACCCAAGAGATAGGGTTTTGGTTCGCAGTGTGGCACCCCAGCCCTCAGTACCGAACTTTACATTTTGAGGCATTCCCCTATTTCTGAATCCTCCTTTGTCCTCACAAATCGCAGCACCACTGTTGTTTGGCTCACTACACCCACCAAGGGTTAAACAGCTAAACTAAGCAGATATACCTAAGCAGACGATCCAATTCAACACTACCAGCAATGGCAAACACACAGTTCTGCATTGCTGAGCTGAGGTTAATTTTGGAGGAACATATAATTAAACTCTGTAGCGCCATAGAACAGGCGTTCTACTCTGTCTCATGCAGCTGTACGAAAATTGAAATGCAGCCTCAGACAGCAAACCTACCTAGTCCTATCAAGGAGGCTAATACAGGAGTGAAGGAGAATGCTATATTTAATGACCGCAATAACAGCAACAATCCTACCGTTGACCCTAACTCTACGATGAAGCAAATCCCAGTCACATTTGTAAGTGCTGCACCTTGTGCGCTTGAAGAAACAATCTCGCTGCAGTAACCCTCACATAGGCAAGACTCTGAGGCCAATCACCCTCCCCGACATCAGAGAGAACCGGAAAGTTTGCCCCAATGAATTGAGCAGAGTCACATAAAAGAGGACATGCTGAGCACACCTGAAGAGAGTCACCCTGGGGAGTTATCAAGCCCGGAAACTGGGGGAGCAGACACACAGCCGGAGCCATGCCTGAATGTAAAAGCATTAGGGTGCAGAGTGGTTCTAACTGCCAAGGGCTCTATCTTCTACCGCGAACCTTGGCAATCCTAAAAGTGGAAGATGAGGTGAGTTTGGGGCAATCTGTTTTCAGTCATGCCAACATCCCTATACAACGCCAAGCGTTAGAAGTGAACATCCTCCACAAGTTTTCCTACAGAGAACAAAAATAGGAGTTGGTTGAAGGGACACTGACACTGACCACCAGATGAGTATAGGACTTTACAGACCTTAGTTAATTCCTAGCACTTATTAGACCCTGTCTAAAATGGTCCTTTAATACTCCACATATGTGCGGCACCTCTTTTTCCATTGATGAAGGCTAGAAAGCCTGATGCCCGAGGTCATACTTTGATGCGACATATGTTTCTTCATCTCTCCAATTACTCTGCTAGTAGGTTAAACTACACATATCTTATTACAACCTAGGTGATAGTCGGATAAATAAACTACTGACTTAGGGTCTTACACCTGAAAGAGGTCTGTCCTTCAGTTAGCCCAATGAAACAACTAGGCGAAATTGCACAGACTTGTCTCTCCAAAAGAATACTTCTGTATTAGAGACTCACCATGCATGTTTAGAACTTTAATTGAATGAAAGGTTACCCTGACCATGTACATTTAGAGGTTTGCTCCATCATGTTTAGGCCACTATTGTTTTATATGTGAGTGTTTCAACATATACATATTTATTGCTATACAGATATGAACCATATGACCCATAATATGCCACGTACAGCAATGTCTCTTTGATACATGTAGTAGTGTTTCTTAATAATGGTGCAGGATGGTTTATTTATTATACTAACTTTGTCTAAGATGCAAACATTTACTATAGTTGAGCTCTAAAAGTTAAGTATTCATAAATAAAGAACAGGTAATATTTATAGAGGCTATATCTACTATGCCTATTTAATTCCAGAATGTCTTTCTATATCCTCTCTTGAACTATGTCAGATCAATGTACTGTGCTGTTGAAGTACTTTTCTCTTGTAAGGTGTATCCAGTCCACGGATCATACATTACTTGTGGGATATTCTCATTCCCAACAGGAAGTTGCAAGAGGACACCCACAGCAGAGCTGTAATATAGCTCCTCCCCTAACTGTCATAGCCAGTCATTCTCTTGCAACTCTCAACAAGCAAGGACGTTGTAGGAGAGAGTGGTAGATATCTTTATTGGTGTGAATCCAAGGGTTACTCATGGAGTAAGGTCAGGATTGCTAGTTAAGCGTCTGGCAGATGTTCCAGACGTTCAGGCATTTTGTCAGGCTTTAGTTAGAATCAAGCCTGTGTTTAAACCTGTTGCTCCACCATGGAGCTTAAACTTGGTTCTTAAGGTTCTTCAAGGAGTTCCGTTTGAACCTCTTCATTCCATAGATATCAAGCTTTTATCTTGGAAAGTTCTTTTTTAGTAGCTATTTCCTCGGCTCGTAGAGTCTCTGAGCTATCTGCCTTACAATGTGATTCTCCTTATCAGGTAGTCCTGCGTACCAAACCTGGGTTCTTACCTAAGGTGGTATCTAACAAGAATATCAATCAAGAGATTGTTGTTCCATCCTTGTGTTACACAATTTGGACGTGGTCCGTGCTTTAAAGTTTTGCTTACAAGCTACTAAAGATTTTCGTCAAACATCTGCTTTGTTTGTTGTCTACTCTGGACAGAGGAGAGGTCAAAAGGCTTTGGCAATCTCTTTTTCATTTTGACTAAGAAGCTTAATCCGCTTAGCCTATGAGACTGCTGGACAGCAACCTCCTGAAAGGATTACAGCTCATTCCACTAGAGCTGTGGCTTCCACTTGGGCCTTTAAAAATGAGGCTTCTTTTGATCAGATTTGCAAGGCGACGACTTGGTCTTCGCTTCATATTTTTTCAAAATTTTACAAATTTGATACTTTTGCTTCTTCGGAGGCTATATTTGGGAGAAAGGTTTTACGGGCAGTGGTTCCTTCCATTTAAGTTCCTGCCTTGTCCCTCCCTTCATCCGTGTACTTTAGCTTTGGTATTGGTATCCCACAAGTAATGGATGATCCGTGGACTGGATACACCTTACAAGAGAAAACACAATTTATGCTTACCTGATAAATTTATTTCTCTTGTGGTGTATCCAGTCCACGGCCCGCCCTGTCATTTTAAGGCAGGTAATTTTTAAATTTAAACTACAGTAACCACTGCACCCTATGGTTCCTCCTTTCTCGGCTTGTTTTCGGTCGAATGACTGGCTATGACAGTTAGGGGAGGAGCTATATTACAGCTCTGCTGTGGGTGTCCTCTTGCAACTTCTTGTTGGGAATGAGAATATCCCACAAGTAATGGATGATCCGTGGACTGGATACACCACAAGAGAAATAAATTTATCAGGTAAGCATAAATTGTGTTTTTCCAATCTGCCCATAGCATAATATTGTTAACTCTGCAAGACATGTTAATCTTACTACTGTAGGTGTTATCTAGTTCACTTTAAAGATAAAACTGTTTCATTATAATTAGGGCCCAAGAGTGGCCCATGAGATTTATCAGTCCCCCTTCTCTAAGTTACATATAAAGTGCACAGGCCCAAGAGTGGCATTATGTCCAATAGGGGAATTTTCTTTAATAATCTTAAAATGTAAAACTGAGGTTTAATTTAAGTTGGTTCATTTAATTTGCAGACACTATCTTGAATCCTGAAACTATGCATATTGTGTTGTATTGAGCTTTATATTCTTGTCTGCCCTTATCATACTTTACCTTCAACTGTCTGTAACAAAATTTTGTTTCTGAAACCTCAATAAAAATATAAAAAATATATATATTTTTAATATAATTTAAATCTTGTTTAATGTAAATTAATTGTTGAATTTATTTTAATACAAATGAACTGTTGAGTATTGTATATGGAATTGTTTCCAGTTGCATAAAATATTTACTATGTTGCCAAATTGAGCTTTCATCTGTGTTTTACTTATTAGGTAATTAAACAACTTGTAATAACCACCGGTGTACCCTGTAGGGCATTCACATACTCCCTTAGATGACTCAGAAATAGACCAGGTCTTGTCACTGTCTCTGCACTAGTAATGTCAGTCATTAAGGGGTTAAATCATGTATAGTGCTTTTATGAAAAGATGTACAATTGCAGCTATTTTCCTTTTTACTCATATACATAATCATTTACAGTTTCTATCTGTTCCTTTTAATTTGCAAATCTTTTTATGATCCCTTTTGACAGTGTTTCCTTGAATAATGTAATGTAATGGTAAGTAATAGTCTAAAGGGAATCAGTTTTGCTTCTGCTGATTATACCTGACCAGCTGGAGATGCATATAATTGGCCTCTGTCCTTTGTTTGTGGCGCTGAAAGAACATTTTTGTAAACAATATTTTAAAGATATATATTATGTATTAGATATGTGCATGGACCAAAAATTGGTTCCAGATGAATAATTTGTTAAGAGGTTGTTTGGAATTTGTTAGTTAACAATCATCCCTTTGCCCCCTATTTTGCCTCAGTAACATCTTTATGGCAGCAGAGGAGCAGCTGGAAAGCAGCTTGAATTTTTTTTCTAGTAGTAGCAACTGCTACTGCTACAAGCCAGCAGTATCCGAAATATGTACACACACACACACACACACACACATATATATATATAATATATATATATATATATATATATATATATATATATATATATATATATATATATATATATATATATATATATATATATATATATATATAAATTAAAGGCGGATTGCACTCCAAGCTAACAGAAACTCCAAAGCCCTGGGTGCTGCAAAATAGGCATACAAAACATAGAAACAAAGCGCACTCCTAGGGATCCTTTTGTCAAATACTTTTAATGGTGAACGTTTTCGGACGCATAACGTCCGTCCTCAGACCAAAAAGATATGAGGACGTCTGAGGACGGACGTTATACGTCCGAAAACGTTCACCATTAAAAGTATTTGACAAAAGGATCCCTAGGAGTGCGCTTTGTTTCTATGTTTTATATATATATATATATATATATATATATATATATATATATATATATATATATATATATATATACAGTATCTCACAAAAGTGAGTACACCCCAAACATTTTTGTAAATATTGATTATATACAGATTTGTTTTGCACACTAAACAATAGTCACCATTGGGATCTTATTTTCATATAACCCAATAGTCTTTTGAGGTGACAACATGTTTATCTATAGGATAGGATACATACACAGGTTTAGCTTTTTTTTTTTTTTTTCTTTTTCAGAAACACTATCACAGGTGTTGCTCATCAATGCAAATACATGCTGTTTTTATGTTTGTTCTTTTTGTTTTTTGTTTTTTCATGATATGAATATATTATCTGATTACTGCTCAAACACAATTTTGATACATGTTCCATTTTTTATTGTATTTTTGTTTTTTTAACATTTTATTGTCAATTCTTTGGAGATGACCTCCACATTTTGATTCCGGGTCACTGTCAGGTATAAATGGTAGCCTGTTGAACACCTTTGTATATGCCTGAGGAAACGGTCCTTTACTGACTGAGAAACGCGTAGCAATTAAATACTTGTTTTTAGACAGACCCGGTTTTCTGTGCCTTTTTAATATTACCACAGTTTGCAGTGGTTATACCCAGTTTGGTTTTTATCCCTTTGTTCCATACACTGACATTGGAAACTCGTTTGGAAACAAGGCTGATCGTGTAAGCAGCTACCCTTTTGGGATAAACAACACAGCCCTTTGGACTTCCACAGTGGCGATCCGGCTCACCAGACGATACACAGCCGACTCCATCTACCTCATCTGACCTACCCACAGGTCTCCCGGGTGAGACCCCCAGCGTACTGACTGCTGGTCCTGAATGTCAGCCTGCCTGTATGCACCCAGTTGGTTTTAGGTGCCACTCCACTTGTGAGTAGATTTTATTATAACTACTGTTTTCCAGTTTTCCAAACTGATTCACACTATGTTGGCGCCCCTTGTTTTTCTATCTTCCTAGATTTCCTGATTCATCACACCTTGGATTCAAGCGGAGCAAGCCATTTGTTTTGATCCTTTGAACTTTTGTTCTTTATATATCCTTTACATTGAATTTGGACTTTTTATCTCTGAACACTTATCACATATTGGACTTTTCAGTTTTTTGAGTTTAATCAAATTCAACTGTTCACATATTTTGTTGCAAGTCTTTAGTTCTTTGCAATATTCCAACTGATTTTTTGTTTAGGTATCACAATTGTTTCATGATTTTTTTGCTTATGTATCACAATTGTTTCAAGTCTTACGGTTTGTAACAAGTCACACATTCTCCTTTGATTAACAAGATTTCACTCAATCATATACACATATACACCTCTACTCTCACATACTTATCTGTCACGGTTCAACTCACACGATACCAGAGGAATTTCATTCACATCAACAAAATTTCTATCAACACTACAGCGCGTCCCCTTAGTTTTTTCTTATAGAAAATACTTCTATACATTTTTGTAAATATTTTATTATATCTTTTCATGTGACAACACTAAAGAAATGACACTTTGCTACAATGTAAAGTAGAGAGTGTATAGTCTGTATAACAGTGTACATTTTCTGTCCCCTCAAATAACTCAACACACAGCCATTAATGTCTAAACCGTTGGCAACAAAAATGAGTACACTCCTAGGTGGAAATGTCCAAATTGGGCCCAAAGTGTCAATGTTTTGTGTGGCCACCATTATTTTCCAGTACTGCCTTAACCCTCTTGGGCATGGAGTTCACCAGAGCTTTACAGGTTGCCACTGGAGTCCTCTTCCACTCCTCCATGACGACATCATGTAGCTGGTGGATGTTAGAGACCTTGCACTCCCCCACATTCCATTTGAGGATGCCCCACAGATGTTCAATAGGGTTTAGGTCTGGAGACATGCTTGGCCAGTCCATCACCTTTACCCTCAGCTTCTTTAGCAAGGCAGTGGTCATCTTGGAGGTGTGTTTGGGGTCATTATCATGTTGGAATACTGCCCTGCGGCCCAGTCTCCAAAGGGAGGAGATCATGCTCTGCTTCAGTATGTCACATCACATACATGTTGGCATTCATGGTTCCCTCAATGAACTGTAGCTCCCCAGTGTAAGTAGCATTCATGCAGGCCCAGACCATGACACTCCCACCACCATGCTTGACTGTAAGCAAGACACACTTGTCTTTGTACTCCTCACCTGTTTGCTGCGACACACACTTGACACCATATGAACCAAATAAGTTTATCTTGGGCTCATCGGACCACAGGACATGGCTCCAGTAATCCATGTCCTTAGTCTTCTTGTGTTCAGCAAACTGTTTGCAGGCTTTCTTGTGCATTATCTTTAGAAGAGGTTTCCTTCTGGGACATCAGCCATGCAAATTAATGTGATGCCATGTGCGGCGTATGGTCTGAACACTGTCAGGCTGACCCCCCCACCCCTTCAACCTCTGCCGCAATGCTGGCAGCACTCATACATCTATTTCCCAAAGACAACCTCTGGATATGATGCTGAGCACGTGGACTCAGCTTCTTTGGTTGACCATGGCGAGGCCTGTTCTAAGTGGAACCTTTCTTGTGAAACCTCTGTATGTTCTTGCCCACCGTGCTGCAGCTAAGTTTCAAGGTCTTGCCATTCTTCTTATAGCCTAGGCCATCTTTATGTAGAGCAACAATTCTTTTTTTCAGATCCTCAGAGAGTTCTTTGCCATGAGGTGCCATGTTTAACTTCCAGTGACCAGTATGAGAGAGTGTGAGAGAGATAACACCAAATTTAACATACCTGCTCCCCATTCACACCTTAGACCTTTTAACACTAATGAGTCACATGACACCGGGGAGAGAAAATGGCTAATTGGGCCCAATTTGGACATTTCCACTTAGGAGGTCTACTCACTTTTGTTGCCAACGGTTTAGACATGACTGTGTGTTGAGTTATTTTGAGGGACAGCAAATTTACACTGTTATTCAGGCTGTACACTCACTACTTTACATTGTAGCAAAGTGTCATTTCTTCAGTGTTGTCACATGAAAAGATATAATAAAATATTTATAAAAATATGAGGGGTGTACTTACTTTTGTGAGATACTGTATATATATAATGGGGTCAGTATTGGCCAAGTACAAAAGTAAAGCTTACATACTTACTGGCTAACACAGAGATCAATTGAAGGACATTGCTAAACCATAATAGTGCAAATTTAAACGTTTGAAGCCTTTCCTGCCTAAATAGTGTAAATATGAACTTTTGAAGTCTTACCTGCCTGCAAAAAATCCTCTCCTGTCTTCAGAATAACCACATGAACAACTTGACTATATTTTTGTGTTGCATCTATTAATTTGTTCTTATTAGTAACAGGGCCACTCATTTATTGGTTTTTGATAAATGCATTAAATATTTTTACTTTTGTCTGAAATTTAATGCACATGCTAATTAGCTATATAAGCGTTGTATTCACTTTAGAATCTATCTTTGTATTTCATGCATAACAGTGCAGTTACTAACACACACTTAAATATATTGTAAACGTGTATTACCTGGTGTGCAAAATAAGTCTCAGTGTCGGAAAGTGGGATGAACATGCGTGTTTCTTGGCTATGTTTTAAAGGGACATGAAACCCACAATTCTACTTTCATGATTCAGACAGAGCATACAATTTTTTAAAAACAATTACAATTTACATCCATCATCAAATTTGCTTCATTCTCATGTTATTCGTTGTTGACGAGATATCTAGATAGGTAGCATTCAAATACAAACAGAAAGAGAAGCAATCTGTCAGGAACGAACAGCAGCTCAGTGGCTTGTTCTATGATCTAGTTACCACCTAGGAGTAGCTTCTTTTAGCCCAATTGTGCTTTTCACAGAGGAGAACGTTCAGTCTGGTCCCGCCTAAGGTCAGTCCAGCTCTGATATACCAGGCCATTCTCCTCAGGGAGCTTGCAAATGTCAGGAGCACTTCTTGGCAAGAAAAAGTCCTGCCATCTAGAGCTCTTGCTAATGTATAACATTCTTGCAAAACTGCTGCCATATAGTGCTGCGGATACATGCACACTCCTGACTTTACCTTCTTGATTTTCAACAAAGGATATAAAAAAAACATAGAAAAATTGATAATAGAAGTAAATTGGAAAGTTGTTTAAAATTGTATGTTCTATCTGAGTCATATTTAAAATCCCTAACCCTGCAGACTTCTATGATCTTTTTTTTCCCCTAATTTTCACCTAGATTACGAGTTTTACGTTAGAAGCTGCGCAGTGCTAATGAGCCGTTTATGCTCACCGCTCCCTTACAGACAGCGCTGGTATTACAGGTTTTTACAAATCCGGCGTTAACCGCAAAAAACTGATCGTAGAGCAAAATTTTGCTCCACATCTCACCTCAATACCAGCTCTGCTTACGTTAGCGGTGAGCTGGCTAAACGTGCTCGTGCACAATTTCCCCATAGGAATCAATGGGGGAGAGCCGGCTGAAAAAAAACCTAACACCTGCAAAATAGCAGCGTAAAGCTCCTAACGCAGCCCCATTGATTCCTATGGGGAAAATACATTTATGTCTACACCTAACACCCTAACATGAACCCCGAGTCTAAACACCCCTAATCTTACACTTGATAACCCTTCATCTGCCGCCCCCAACATCGCCAACACCTACATTATATTATTAACCCCTAATCTGCCGTTCCGGACACCGCCACCTACATTATACTTATGAACCCCTAATCTGCTGCCCCCAACATCGCCGACACCTACATTATATTTATTAACCCCTAATCTGCTGCCCCCAATGTCGCCACAACCTAACTACATTTATTAACTCCTAATCTGCCGCCCCCAATGTCGCCACCACTATAATAAAGTTATTAACCCCTAAACCGAAGTCTAACCCTAACCCACCCTAACTTAAATATAATTTAAATAAATCTAAATAAAATTACTACAATTAACTAAATAATTCATATTTAAAACTAAATGCTTACCTATAAAATAAACCCTAACGCCTAGATTTAGAGTTTTGCGTTAGAGGGGGTGCGTTAGCTACGCATGCTTTTTTTCTCCCGCACCTTTTAAATACCGCTGGTATTTAGAGTTCACAGAATGGCTGGGTTTTCACTGCGTTAGGCTCCAAAAAGGGAGTGTAGAGCATAATTTAAAGCCACTGCAACTCTAGATACCAGCGGTGCTTATGGACGCGGCCAGCTTCAAAAACGTGCTCGTGCACGATTCCCCCATAGAAAACAATGGGGCATTTTGAGCTGAAAAAAAAACCTAACACCTGCAAAAAAGCAGCGTTCAGCTCTTAACGCAGCCCCATTGTTGTCTATGGGGAAACACTTCCTACGTCTGCACCTAACACTCTAACATGTACCCCGAGTCTAAACACCCCTAACCTTACACTTATTAACCCCTTATCCGCCGCCCCCGCTATCGCTGACACCTGCATATTTTTTTTAACCCCTAATCTGCCGCTCCGTAAACCGCCGCTACCTACATTATCTCTGTGTACCCCTAATCTGCTGCCCCTAACACCGCCGACCCCTATATTATATTTATTAACCCCTAATCTGCCCCCCACAACGTCGCCTCCACCTGCCTACACTTATTAACCCCTAATCTGTCGAGCGGACCGCACCGCTACTATAATAAAGTTATTAACCCCTAATCCGCCTCAATAACCCTATAATAAATAGTATTAACCCCTAATCTGCCCTCCCTAACATTGCCGACACCTAACTTCAATTATTAACCCCTAATCTGCCGACCGAATCTCGCCGCTACTGAAATAAATGGATTAACCCCTAAAGCTAAGTCTAACCCTAACAACCCCCTAAATTAAATATAATTTAAATCTAACGAAATAAATTAACTCTTATTAAATAAATTATTCCTATTTAAAGCTAAATACTTACCTGTAAAATAAACCCTAATATAGCTACAATATAAATTATAATTATATTATAGCTATTTTAGGATTTATATTTATTTTACAGGTAACTTTGTATTTATTTTAACCAGGTACAATAGCTATTAAATAGTTAAGAACTATTTAATAGCTAAAATAGTTAAAATAATTACAAAATTACCTGTAAAATAAATCCTAACCTAAGTTACAATTAAACCTAACACTACACTATCAATAAATTAATTAAATAAAATACCTACAATTATCTACAATTAAACCTAACACTACACTATCAATAAATTAATTAAATACAATATCTACAAATAAATACAATTAAATAAACTAACTAAAGTACAAAAAATAAAAAAGAACTAAGTTACAAAAAATAAAAAAATATTTACAAACATTAGAAAAATATTACAACAATTTTAAACTAATTACACCTACTCTAAGCCCCCTAATAAAATAACAAAGCCCCCCAAAATAAAAAAAATGCCCTACCCTATTCTAAATTACAAAAGTTCAAAGCTCTTTTACCTTACCAGCCCTTAAAAGGGCCCTTTGTGGGGCATGCCCCAAAGAATTCAGCTCTTTTACCTTTAAAAAAAAACATACAATACCCCCCCCAACATTACAACCCACCACCCACATACCCCTAATCTAACCCAAACCCCCCTTAAATAATCTGATGAGGACCGGCTCCATCTTGAAGACCTCCACCGCGGACCCATCTTCTTCTTCCGACGACTTCCCGAGGAATGACGGTTCCTTTAAGGGACGTCATCCAAGATGGCGTCCCTTGAATTCCGATTGGCTGATAGGATTCTACCCTACACTAAATTACAAATAGCCCTTAAAAGGGCCTTTTGCGGGGCATTGCCCCTAAGTAATCAGCTCTTTTACCTGAAAACAAAATTACAATTCCCCCTCCCCAACATTAAAACCCACCAACCACACAACCAACCCTACTCTAAAACCCACCCAATCCCCCTTAAAAAAACCTAACACTAACCCCCTGAAGATCACCTTACCGGGAGACGTCTTCACCCAACCAGGCCGAAGTCCTCAACGAAGCCGGGAGAAGTCTTTATCCAAGCTGGGCGAAGTGGTCCTCCAGACGGGCAGAAGTCTTCATCCAAACGGCATCTTCTATCTTCATCCATCTGGCGCGGAGCAGGTCCATCTTCAAGTCATCTGACATGGAGCATCCTCTTCATCCGACGGCTCTTCTCGAATGAAGGTTCCTTTAAATGATGTCATCCAAGATGGCCTCCCTTCAATTCCAATTGGCTGATAGAATCCTATCTGTCAATCGGAATTAAGGTAGAAAAAATCCTATTGGCTGCAATCAGTCAATAGGATTGAACTGGCATTCTATTGGCTGATTGGAACAGCCAATAGAATGCCAGCTCTATCCTATTGGCTGATTGGATCAGCCAATACGATTGAACTTCAATCCTATTGGCTGATTGCATCAGCCAATAGGATTTTTTCTACCTTAATTCTATCAGCCAATCGGAATTGAAGGGACGCCATCTTGGATGACATCATTTAAAGGAACCTTCATTCTGTGTTTAGCCGTCGGAAGAAGAGGATGCTCCGCGTCGGATGTCTTGAAGATGGATCCGCTCCGCGCCGGATGGATGAAGATAGAAGATGCCATCTGGATGAAGACTTCTGCCCATCTGGAGGACCACTTCGCCCAGCTTGGATGAAGACTTCTCCCGGCTTCGTTGAGGACTTTGGCCCGGTTGGGTGAAGACTTCTCCCGGTAAGGTGATATTCAAGGGGTTAGTGTTAGTTTTTTTAAGGGGGGATTGGGTGGGTTTTAGAGTAGGGTTGGTTGTGTGGGTGGTGGGTTTTAATGTTGGGGGAGTAATTTTTTTTTCAGGTAAAAGAGCTGATTACTTTGGGGCAATGCCCTGCAAAAGGCCCTTTTAAGGGCTTTTTGTAATTTAGTGTAGGGTAGGGCTTTTTTTATTTTGGGGGGGGCTTTTTATTTTGTTAGGGGGATTATATTAGGTGTAATTAGTTTTAAAATCTTGTAATTTCTTTATTATTTTCTGTAATTTAGTGGGGGGGGTTTGTACTTTAGATAATTTTATTTAATTGTAATTAATTGTATTTAATTTAGGTAATTAATTTAATTGTAGTGTAGTGTTAGGTGTAATTGTAACTTAGGTTAGGTTTTATTTTACAGGTAAATTTGTCTTTATTTTAACTAGGTAGTTATTAAATAGTTAATAACTATTTAATAACTATTGTACCTAGTTAAAATAAATACAAAGTTGCCTGTAAAATAGAAATAAACCCTAAGCTAGCTACAATGTAACTATTAGTTATATTGTAGCTATCTTAGGGTTTATTTTATAGGTAAGATTAGGGGTTAAAAAATTTATTTTAGTGTTTGCGATGTGGGAGGGCCTCGGTTTAGGGGTTAATAGGTAGTTTATGGGTGTAAGTGTACTTTTAAGCACTTTAGTTAAGAGTTTTATGCTACGGCGTTGTAGTGTAAAACTCTTAACTACTGACTTTTAAATGCGGTACCAGTCTTGACAGGAAAGGGTGTACCACTCACTTTTTGGCAGACTTGTAATACCGGCGCTATGCAAGTCCCATTGAAAATATAGGATACTCAATTGACATAAGTGGATTAGCGGTATTTCTGAGTCTGGCCAAAAAAGTGAGCGATACACCTGTACCTGCAAGACTCGTAATACCAGCGGGCGTTAAAAAGCAGCGTTGGGACCGGCCATTTATTTGGTATTAAATAATGTTTTGCTTTGCACCACTTCATTTGAGTTTTTTAGGTAGACTTAAAGGGACAGCCAAGTCCAAAATAAACTTTCATGATTCAAATAGGGCATGTAAGTTTAAACAACTTTCCAATTTACTTTTATCACCAATTTTGCTTTGTTTGCTTGCTATTCTTTGTTGAAAGCTAAACCTAGGTTGGCTCATATGCTTATTTCTTAGACCTTGAAGGTCGCCTCTAAATATTAAGGCATTTTGACAGTTTTTCACCACTAGAGGGCATTTGTTCATGTGTTTCATATAGATAACATTGAGCTCACATACGTGAAGTTACCTAGGAGTGAGCACTGATTGGCTAAAATGTCAAAAGAACTGAAATAAGGGGGCAGTTTGCATAGGCTTAGATACAAGGTAATCACAGGGGTAAAATGTGAATTATTATAACAATGTTGGTTATGCAAAACTGGGGTATGGGTTATAAAGGGATTATCTATCTTTTTTAACAACAAAAATTCTGGTGTTGACTGTCCCTTTAATTTTCAGTACTGAAGAAATACGTTGTAAATCTGATTAAAATCCTAAACAGAAGCTTCACATTTTCAACACACTCAAAGAAAACAAAAGAATCGATAGCTGTTCTCTACTTTGCTTCCAAGAGCTTGATCTTTTTAGCATGGGGCAGCATTTGGCAGTTTGGAAGGAAATCTGCTTTGGCACCCCCGTTGCTTTGGGGTAAAACAGGCAGCATTTTCTCCTTTGTGCTTTGGTGCTATTGGCGGGTTTTACAGCGGCTGGTATTTTTCACGGGTG